>NC_047110.1:56933037-57233037 GCF_902500255.1 Thalassophryne amazonica
ATTTACATAAAGCTTAAATTCAGACCTGAATGTGTTGCCGATAGTGTGTGCCTCTGAAGGATATTTGTTGTAGCTCTGTTGACTTACCTCACCTTTTCCGTCCTTCACAGAGTCAGTTTGTCGTATCCACCTGGGGGGTGTTCGGCGGTGAATCTGAGTCCAGAAGTGCCGGGCTTTGATCCATTTGGGCGCTGGAGAGCGCGCCGTCCTTCACCTTGCCAGACAGCTGAAAATTTATGTTGTCCATGAATTATTGCACATGAGGGGAATAAATTTGTTTCTTGGAACCGCTTTCTGGTTATTTAGCGCTGGGCCATTGTCAGATGCTGGTTCGGTTCTCTGACCCACATCAGCTCATAACACTATTAGTAAAAAAAAAAATGACGTGGCATGATGGTGCCAGGGTGTTTGGCTTGTCCTCTGTCTGCGCAAATTTTGTTTTTGGCAATTATATCAGTTTTTACAGTGAAAGTCTGCTCTTTACTGGTCTGTGATCGCCAAGCGCTATTGGATCTTCGACCTTTACGACATTTGGCAAATTTTGATTATGGAGGATATGGCAATTCTTGTCCACCTTTCCTGTCAGGAGTGCCAGATTTCCTCTGCCGTGTGTCGGCTCCACCTGTGCACACCGCGCGCCGAAGGCACCGGGGAAAACGCAGCAGAAGGCTGGTGAAGCTAAAGGCCGGTTTACTGCCTGCTACATTTGGCAGCTGTGTTTTTACCTCGGGTCGCTGTGTAGAGTCGATCAGTTACCTGGTCCCAGTGGCCGGGTTGGATGCTGGAAGATTTTGGAGCCGGCGCTTTCCTGTTGCCCGTCTCCAAAATCTACGGCCGGTAGCACGGGAAACCGGCAATGCTCATGTGAAGGCGACCACTGAGACTGAAAAAGTCTGTGGGGTATAGAGCCTTCTCCTACCGTGGTCCTGCTCTTTGGAATGATCTACCTGCTGTTATTCAGCAGTCTGACACGGTGGAGATTTTTAAATCAAGACTGAAGACCCACTTTTTTAGACTGTCTTATCATTAATTTTTTAATCTGTTTGTGTTTGCTTTGTAATTTCTTTTTATTCTACTGTGTTTTATCTTTTAACTGTGCTTTTCTTGCTTTTAATTTTGACTTTAGATTAATTTGTGTTGTTGTGAATTATGTGAAGTGCCTTGGGGCGACTTTGTCGTGATTTGGCGCTATATAAATTAATAAATTGAAATTGAATTGAGACCCCAGCAAGGATAGCGCTGGTAAACGCTCGATCGCTGGCAAATAAAACCTTTGTTATTAAGGACTTTATTGTGTCTCATGGACTGGATTTCCTCTGCGTAACTGAGACCTGGGTTGGTCTTGGTGACTCGAGCGCCTTTTCTGAACTTTTGCCTGCTGGCTTTACTTACTTTTCTACGCCGAGAGCTCTGGGTCGTGGAGGCGGTGTAGCAACTTTAAATAGAGAAAGTTTTAAGTGTAAACAGTTTGCTTCAACATTTACAGCATCAAGCTTTGAGCTAAACGCATTTGTTCTGACTGCTGATCCTCCCGTGTTGTGTGCCGATGTTTATAGGCCACCTAAATACAACAAAGACTTCTTAAATGACTTTTCTAACTTCTTGGCCGAAATCATGCCTCAGTTTGATCGTATTTTGATTGTGGGTGATTTTAATGTTCATGTATGTTGTGCTGATAATCCTATGGCCAAAGACTTTTTTGAGCTTATTGACTCTTTTAACTTTGTGCAGTGTGTTTCTGGACCCACACAAGTACATGGACATACATTGGACCTTGTTTTAACTTATGGTATTTCCATGTGTAATTTAGAAGTCTGTGATGCTGTGTTTTCTGACCATGCGCCAGTTCTTTTTAACGTGCTTTATTTATGCAACACTGTCAAACCGTGCGTTGCTGCGCACCGCTGTCGTGTAATTAAATTCAACCACTGCTGCCCAGTTCTCTGTGGCTTTTAACAATTCTCCGTTGGTAGGGACCATTCTTACTTTGATTGTGACGTTGAACAGTTTTTCTTACGCTTTGACTCTACCTGTGAGTCTATTCTCGATCGTGTGGCTCCATTTAAAATGAGACGTCCCAGACCCAGATCTGAGCCCTGGCTAAATGAATCTACTCGTGCTGCAAGACGCGAGTGCAGGAGAGCTGAGCAAAATGGAAAAAGGATCAGCTGCTAAGTTCCTTTAAAATGTTAAAGGACTGTTGGTCCAGCTATCAAAAATGTGTAAAATCTGCTAAGGCTCTTTATTTTGCTGATATGGTTACAGCTAATAGACACAACCCTCATGTTCTTTTTAACATGGTGAATATGGCTCTTAATGTTCCCCAGCCTGAGACCACTGAAGCCTTTTTAAATTTTTTCATCAACAAGGTTGTGTCAACTAGGGCCCTTATTAGCCCTCCATCTGTTGATGTGTTTGATTCTGTCACTTGTAAAGCCGTGTTGTATCAGTTTGAGCCTGTGCCTGGACTCTCCTGTTTAGAAAAAGTATTGTGTCAGATGAAGCCTGCTGGCTCACCCAATGATCATGTTCCTCCACGTCTGTTTGAAGAAGTGTTTCCCACAATGGCTTCCTCTGTCCTACACTGCGTCATTGGAAGCTTGATAAATGGGGTAGTGCCTGCTTGCCTGAAGCATGCGGTTGTTCAACCGTTGATAAAGAAGTCTGGTCTTGATCCTAGTGATCTATCCAACTTTCGCCCTATTTCTAAATTACCATTTTTGTCAAAGGTGTTGGAGAAAATTGTTTTTAATCAGTTGAAAGCTTTTTTAGATGAGCATGAGATCCCTGAGGTCTTTCAATCTGGTTTTAAGAATTTTCATAGTACTGAGTCAGCTTTGATGAGGGTTTTTAATGACATGTTGGTGTCCACTGATTCTGGTCACACTGTTGTTTTGGTGTTGTTGGATCTGACCGCTGCGTTCGACACAGTGGATCATGAGATCCTCCTGGATCGCCTTAAGAATGTGGTCGGCATTCAGGGCTATGCTCTAGAATGGTTCAGAGCCTACTTAACGGATAGGAGTTTTTGTGTAAGACTTGGAGATTTTGTTTCCTCCACAGCTCCTCTGTCATGTGGTGTACCACAAGGGTCCATTCTTGGGCGACGACTTTTTTCATTGTATTTGCTTCCGCTGGGATCGGTTTTTCATAGATTTGGGGTGTCATTTCACCTTTATGCTGATGACAGTCAAATCTATGTGCCCCTAAAGCGTGAGAATGCTTTTGGTGCCAATCATCTTCTGGAGTGCATTGAGAATATTAAAAACTGGATGTCTGCAAACTTCCTACTCTTTAATGAAAAGAAAACTGAAGTTCTTCTGGTCGGGCCAAGTAAATCAGGTAGTTGTGGTTCAATAAACCTTGGACCATTGACACAATGTATTAAATCTACGGTTTGCAACCTTGGTGTGAGAATGGATAAAGATTTTAAGCTTGATAAACAAATCAGTGCTGTTGTGAAGGCAAGTTTCTTTCATCTGAGGCAGCTAGCTAAGATTAAGTCCTCACTTTCAAGGCATCACTTGGAGATTTTAATCCATGCTTTTGTTATGACTCGGCTGGATTATTGTAATGCACTGTACGCTGGTATTAGCCAGGCCTCACTTGCACGGCTGCAGCTGGTCCAGAATGCTGCAGCCCATCTTTTGACTGGATCCCGGAGGTATGACCATGTTTCGCCCATTCTTTTTTCCCTTCACTGGCTGCCTGTTCGCTATCGTATTGATTTTAAAATTTTATTGTTTGTTTTTAAATGTCTTAATGATCTTGCTCCACGGTATCTGTCTGACCTGCTCGTGTCTTATTCCTCATCACATTCTCTTAGGTCACGAGATCAAGCTTTGCTTGTAGTTCCTCAGACAAAGCTCAAACGTAGAGGTGCTAGAGCTTTTTCTGTTGTTGGTCCCAGATTGTGGAATTACCTGCTTCTCTGTATCAGGCAGGCAGAGTCACCTCTAGTTTTTAAATCTCGTCTTAAAACATACTTGTTTTCTTTAGCTTTTGACTAGAGGGTTGATGATTTTATTGTTTTTAAAAACTTTTATTGTTGCCAATCTATTTATTTATTTATTTATTTTATGTCATTGTACAGCGCTTTGGTCAACTTTGTTGTTTTTAAATGTGCTCTATAAATAAACTGGATTGGACTGGAAAAAAGTAGAAAAGGGGGTGTTCACAATAATAGTCGTGTGGCATTCAGTCAGTGAGTTTGTCAATTTTGTGGAACAAACAGGTGTGAATCAGGTGTCCCCTATTTAAGGATGAAGCCGGCACCTGTTGAACATGCTTTTCTCTTTGAAAGCCTGAGGAAAATGGGACATTCAAGACATTGTTCAGAAGAACAGCGTAGTTTGATTAAAAAGTTGATTGGTGAGGGGAAAACTTATACGCAGGTGCAAAAAATTATAGGCTGTTCATCTACAATGATCTCCAATGCTTTAAAATGGACAAAAAAAAAAACAAAAAAAAAAAACAGAGATGCTTGGAAGAAAATGGAAAACAACCATCAAAATGGATAGAAGAATAACCAGAATGGCAAAGGCTCACCCATTGATCAGCTCTAGGATGATCAAAGACAGTCTGGAGTTACCTGTAAGTGCTGTGACAGTTAGAAGACGCCTGTGTGAAGCTAATTTATTTGCTTGGATTTGTGAGAATCTACTGAATCTACTGGTACCTTGTTTCCCATGTAACAATAAGAAATATACTCAAAACCTGGATTAATCTTTTCAGTCACATAGCACTACTATTATTCTGAACACTACTGTACATCTTTTGGCCTGAGTACTGTTGGTGACTATGCTTTCATTATCTTTTAGTCAAATTTCCCAGTGTCGCTTTGTAAACATATCACTGTTAAAGCAATGGAAATATAATAAATTATATTTCATGCAATGGCAACAAAATCAAATTTTCAAATCAGCAGGTTGTCAACTCATCATCATCATTTTCTTCATAAAGTTTCTATTTTTCCAGAATTCTTTGATTAAAGTGAATTAAACTGTTACACATCTTTCTTTAAAGATGGATATTTTGTGTAACTGCTGAATTTAAATGGGACATAATACCCTCCTTTTTAGCAAGCTAGAATGGGTCACCAGGGCCAGTCTTGTTTGGTTCATCATACAAAATCAAAAATCAAATGGGAAATCCAATTTGTTTACTTTTAATGACTTCTCTTGGCCCATCTGCAGTACATTCATAGCCCACCAGGGAGCCATGGCCCACATTTTGAGAATCATTAGACTAGGGAATCTGGAAGCAATCATCAGCGAAAATATGACTGGAAGAATGGGGAAAGAGAGGGCACAGAGTTTCAACCCAGTGGAGAAAGAGCACCTGCTAAAGGGCAATGAGAAATTTTATGAGATTAATCAATCAATCAATCAATTTTTTTTTTATATAGCGCCAAATCACAACAAACAGTTGCCCCAAGGCGCTTTATATTGTAAGGCAAGGCCATACAATAATTATGTAAAACCCCAACGGTCAAAACGACCCCCTGTGAGATTAGTAACATAGTTTAGCAGATAACTGTAACAAATGTCCATTTCTGGAAATAACCACCAAAATTTGGCACAAATACTCCTTAGATTGCGCTTTTGAAAGAAAAAAAAGATTGGTCTCTTGAATTTTCAATAGACAGCCAGGTAGGAGTCAACTGAAGAATTACACAGGGGTCAAAATTAAAAGATGCTCCAATCATAAACTATACCATAAAATTTGCCTGATCACAAAGATTCCAAAAAGGTATACGTGACGTGTCCATAAAGTAACGGTCCTTTTTATTTTTTTTTTAAAACAATATGGATTTCATTCATATGTTTTTACGTCAGACATGCTTGAACCCTCGTGCGCATGCGTGAGTTTTTCCACGCCTGTCGGTGATGTCATTCGCCTGTGAGCATGCCTTGTGGAAGGAGTGGTCCCGCCCCCTCATCGTATTTTCATTGTCTGGAAATGGCGGCATGAAAAGGACTTTTTTCCCCATCAGAATTTTATCAGAAGCTGTTAGAGACTGGCACCTGGAAACCATTCGAAAAAGTTATCTGGCTTTTGGTGAAAATTTTACGGGCTTCACAGAGAATAAGGACTTTAACTACAGCTTTAAGGACCCCTTTAAGGCCGGTTGGTGTGCCGTGCTCCGAGCTGCGACGTCGCAGCACAAACCACTGGATCATTTCTAAGCTGATGGCTCTGTGGATACGAGACCGTCGTGTGCTCTTTCTCTGGTTATCACAAGAGCTGGACATCAGCCATTTTCCGGCAGATTTCACTTTTAACAAGAGATTTTGTCATGGAAAGGCGCGCGGAGGCTTCGCGCGTCACGACCGATTCACTGATGAAGCGAGACAAAGGAACACCTCCGTTTTGGAGTGTTAGAGGACAAGTTTGGACATGTCTATCTCGGCTTTCAGTGCTTACCAGTCGAGTGAGTATAAGAGAACTTGTGGAGAGCTGGAAGACCAAGCCATGACCCATCTTCGATGCTCTTACTGAGGGAAGGAGGTTGTTTGCCAAAATCTCACAATACATGACCCCATCCATCCTCCCTTCAATACGGCGCTGTCCCCTTTGCAGAAGAGCACCCCCAGAGTATTATGTTTCCACCCCATACTTCATGGTTGGGATAGTTTTCTTGGGGTTGTTCTCATCTTCTAAACATGGTAAGTGGAGTTGATTCCAAAAAGCTCTATTCTGGACTCATCTGACCACATGACCTTCTCCCATGCCTCCTCTGGATCATCCACATGTGCTGTCATGTGCTGGCTTGAGCAGGGGGACCTTGCTGCCCTGCAGGATTTTAAACCATGACAGCATCATGTGTTACTAATGTAATCTTTGTGACTGTGGTCCCAACTCTCTTCAGGTCATTGACCAGGTCCTCCTGTGTAGTTCTGAGCTTTCTCAGAATCATCCTTACCCCACAAAGTGAGATCTTGCATGAAATCCCAGACAGAGGGAGATTGACAGTCATCTTGTGTTTCTTCCACTTTCTAAAAAAATAACCATAACAGTGGAGTGTGATTGATTGAGTGTGTGAACAGGTGTCTTTTATACAGGTAACAAGTTCAAACAGGTGCAATTAATACAGGTAAAGAGTGCAGAATAAGAGGGCTTCTTAAAGAAAATTTAACAGGTCTGTGAGAGCCAGAATTCTCGCTGGTTGGTAGGTGTTCAAATACTTATTTGCAGCAGTAACATACGAATAAATTGTTAAAAAAAAAAAAAATCATACATTGTGATTTCCGGATTTTTTTTTTTTAGATTATGTCTCTCACAGTGGACATGGACCTAAGATGAAAATTTCAGACCCCTCCATGATTTCTAAGTGGGAGAACTTGCAAAACCGCAGGGTGTTCAAATACTTATTTTCCTCACTGTACTTAGATTCATTTTGCAGTGAACATAGTTTTGCCTATTTGACTCTTATTTCTAACAGAAGTGCTTTTTTCTTTTTATTGTTGTTTATGCACCAACAACACCAGATCAAATTCCTTGTGTGAGAACTTACTTGGCAATACATTCTATTCTGATTCTGATTCAACCAATAATTTGCACCATGTTTTACCAAAATTGGAACAACTATAACTTTTGACCCCGGTACAAACTGAAATCGACCTTTGTCACCATTCTTGCTGTTTTTACCCAATAACTCCATAACATTCAATCACAGATAGTCCAAACTATTCATTTTTGTAATATTTATGGTCAGACAAATAATGTGGTGTAGTTTTCAATATGATGGGAGCAGCTTTTAATTTTGACCCCTGTGTAACTCTTCAATTGACCCCTACCTGACTGTCCATTGAAAATTCAACTGGACAATTTGTTTTTCAAAAGAGTAATGTCTAAGGGGTATTTGTGACAAATTTGGTGTTTGTTTCACCATTTGAAATATTCCTCTGTAATATTCTATCTGTTGCACTGACACAACGATAACACTCCAAAACCTACAAAAAAGGGTTGCAAAAAAGTGGCAAGAAAATAAATGCAGTATAATAGTATTTCTCCTTCCACTAAAATGCCTATTAAAACAAAACAAAAAATATATAAATAAATTTAAAAAGGGTCTTATAGAAAAATCTAAATATGGATCATATGAACATAAAAGACATTTGAGTGAGCGAATCAGCATAAAACAAAAGGAGAATCAAAGTCTAAAGCAAGATGCAATGAAAAGTGATAAATGTATGTCATTTTAAGTCTTCCAGCATCACAATCTTTGTATGTCCATCATGGTCTTCTCATTTATTACTTAATATTCAGAGCAAATACCAGTAAACCAATGACCTGGGAACAGGTTAACGTAAAATACAAACCTAAAATGAATAAATTAATAAACCAATACATCAATAAAAATATAATCTTATCTCAGTAATAATGATGATGATAATAATAATAATGATAATAAAAAACTTATTCTGTTTCAGTTTATCAATTACAACCAGAGCCTCCTGGGTGGAACTACATTGTATAGTCTGTCATCTAATCTTGTTTACATTGAATAAACCAGCTTCTGAGTAGGTTTGCCCTTATAGATAGATAGATAGATAGATATGAACTTTATTGTCAGATCATGGGATCTGAAATTTGTTTCACATGTTCAGCAGCTCCGTATAACACAAGAACAATAGACATCATACATTAAAACAATTACATCACACAAAGAAAACAACAATAAACAATCATCCATTTGCCTTCACACTCTGACTCTATGAACTAAGCTCCTCATTTAGTTTCAAGATGGACTGATGTATAAATGAGTTCTTAAGCCTGACTTTGTTATAGCGCGGCACACAATAGCGTCGCCCTGATGGTAAGAGCACATATTCAGAGTTTAGGACATGGCTGGGGTCAGAGGCGATGTTCTTTGCTAACCGCATCATGTTGTTGTGATATGCGGCTTCATACTGACCATCCAGAGACTGTCCCACTATCTTAGAGCAGATTTTAAGCAGTTGTCTAAGCCCAGATTTAGCAGTGACGGACAGACAGCTGAACCACACAGCGTTACAATACTGCAGAACACTGAGGATGATGGAAGTGAAAAACAGCAACAGCACCTGATGAGAGGCCCCAAAAGACCGCAGACGACGAAGAAAATAGATTCTTTGTTTGGTCTTTCTACAAACAAAGTCTATGTGATGTTTCCATGACAATAAACAGTCACTCATCACACCCAGATATTTAAATGACTCCGCCTGTTTTACACTCTCGTTGTTTATGATGGTGGGTGCTACTGTTACAGTTTTTGTACAGAAAACCACCTCCTCTGTTTTTTTGGTGTTTATTTGCAGAGCGTTGTTTTTGCTCCACATCACAATCTTTTCAACCCCCTGTTGGTGCAGCTCAGGACTGTCTGTGTTTGACAGCAGTGTCAGCAATACAGTATCGTCTGAATATTTGATGACGTACTGATTACTGGATGTTGCACGACAGTCGTCAGTATATAAGGTAAAAAGAGATATGGATAGATTGCTATGACAACTCAGAAATCTAGATTCACTCCAAATCATCAACAATTGAATGCAGCCAAAATGATCATCCATATGTGGAAAATAGGCCCAAACAAGAATAAATGTTTGTAAAACTTGATGTGATGCATTTCAGCTCAGTCTCACGTTTTTTTTTTCATGCTCCTGTCACGAAATGAGTCAAATTTTCGTGACAGGGTTTTTTTTTAAACTCACTATTCCTAACCCTACTCCTACCCCCAACCCTAACCTTAACCATAACCTAATCCTCCTTCCTCCCACCCTAACCATAACCAACCTGATGCCCCCCCACTTCACCTTTAATTTCATGCAGCCATCAAGGAATTAATGAGAATGAATTTGTGCTGCTGTGACAAAAACGAGGCGCTTTTCGTCACAATATCATGAACCAGTAGATTAATGTATATTTCGTGCTGCTGAGTCATGACTTACCGTGAGACTGGGTTGTGCATTTCAGAAAAAGAGAGAGAAAAAATTCAGTAACAGCCTGTTTCTGTGCCGTCACTTTAAATGATAAGAAGCTGCTGCTGACCACACCCCCTTGCCCTTCAAGAGGGGCTATCCATCTTTCTCACAGAGCAGATCAGTTGGCGTGTCTCACAGAATTCTAACAAAAGCCATTTCAGGTCCATTTTTGCTTATAACAGGGGCGTTATTACAAGGACAGTTATAGAATCGTGGGACTCAGAATATTTAACTTGAAACCTAAATCATATTTACCTGTAAAAGGTAGCTGAGAAACACAATATGACCTTTATGTTAAATTGAAACTCCAACAAAATAAACAGCTGTGTTTTATTTTGGAAGACAGAGTTAGAAACATTATTCTTCATTTGTAATTGAAAACGAGTGTTGTGGTTACGACATGCAGAAGATGAATAGGGCTGTTGGCTCACTAAACACAATAAACAGGCCATTAAGAGAATAGAAGTCAGTGTGCTTTAGTAACTGGCAGTTTCCTTCTCGATCACTGGAAGGGATGGATGGGAAACAGACGTTTCTAAGCAGTGGTGATTTCCTCAACAAAATGCAATGAATTGCCTGAGATGAGAGATTATGATCAGGGCCTGTTTTCCATCCCTTCGCCTGTGTTTACTCAGTGGAATCTAAGACTGGCTCGTGCACAGTGGTGCACCCCCTCTTAGCTCTCTGATGTGCTTCGTTACTCATCACATCAGTTTTAGAAGCAGTGCAGGGCCTTTAGTACTTGCATAAAGATCTAACCATATATGAACAAAGAGCTATTGATCCAAACTTTCTGCTTCATATGATGATGAAGTAGCCGTCTATGGCAAACTATTTTAATATTAATTAGACTGGCAGGATTCACATTTCTCATTTACAATATATTTACAACTACTCAGAACTTTATGTCTTCCATAATTACATTTTGACTAGACAAAGTTCAAATTTAAAGCATCTCAAATTACGCTGTAATCGGTAAGAATGATGAAAAATGTTGCGTGGAGAATCCAATTAAAGATACCACCAATTTTGTAAATGTACATTACACATGCCTTATTTCAAGTATGGGTGGTTGCCATGCAGAACCCAAAGTTGTTTAGGCATGTGGTGGTTGCAGTGATGCATGGCACCACATGCTCCCAAACCTGAAATTCTAATTAAAGATGTTTTGAGTGTTGCTGTCTTTCTAATCATAATTGCAATTAAAGCATTCTTCAATTCACAAATAGACAATACTGTTATTGTAGGGAAGAAATATTTAGAATTACAGATATAATAATCAGAATCAGAATTGCCTTTATTGTCATTGTAATTTGGTATGCTTATGTATTTTGGGTCAAGGATGAACACTGCAAAAATGTAAAGTTGACAGGACTAATATTTTTAGAGAAATTAGCGATAGTAGCTATCCAGTAAACAATGGACATTGTGCACCAATGCACCACATGAGTTTGGCGTTTTAAATGTTGTTATTGTGGTTCATGTTAGTTTAACAGTGTTGTTAGTTGTTCAGAAAAAATTACCTAAAAACTGTCTGACACGGACAACAAATGAGACACCAGAGGAAAACAGGTTTCAGTTTGTAAGATCTTTTGTTATTTAAAGTTTTAAAGGTACATGTTATATAGAGTACAGTTCTGAAGACAAACAGAAGTACATTCAGTTTTCATGCCACTTATATACAGTCCCAAGGTGTGCCAAAGTTGAATGAAATCATTTGATGCACTGATGAAAGAATGTCTCACCTCATCACATAGCATAGGACAATCAGTCTCAGTCTGTTTCTGCTTCTTCATCATGCACTGATGAACGAATATCTTGCTTCATCAATCTTATCTGTGCTCTTTGCACAATCCCTCTTCCATGGCACTGTTCTGCAATACAACCTTTGACACGTACAACTTTTCAATACACTGAGTCAGAGGTGGGGTGAAGTCACCATCAAGTCACTCTCAAGTCATGAATCAGCAAGTCTCAAGTCATAATGACCACCAATTGTTTGCAAGCTGACTTGAGACTTGACTTGGGACTTGCAGATTGATGACTTGAGAATGACTTGATCGTGACTTTGTCCCACCTCTGCACTCACAGCAAACTTGTACAGCAGTAATAAAATGGCAATCTATTAGTCACAATCAATTATTAAGACAAATTATAATGGTAAATATAAATGACAGAGCATTAACAACATTGCATTTTATAACATTAGTGTTATTGATTTATTGCATTTTTGTAGTTCAATTGGTTTAGTAAGTTTAGTTAAGTGTCATGTTGCCGTTACCATTAGTGAAAAATGTAGTGCATTTGATGTCTTCCGCCACCATCTCTGTTTGTGAGAGCTGACATTTGCCATTTGGTATACTTGTGTATTTTGGGTCAAGGATGAATACTACCAAAATGGAACATTGATAGGACTAATATTTTTGGAGAAACTATGGATATTAGCTAGCAACACTGAACAATGGATGGAACATTGTGGACTTACACACCAACCCAGCAGGGGGCCAAAATCATCTATACATTAAAAGTGTGCGTGCATGATTTTTAATTTGTAAGTTCAATGTAAGTACATAATATAATTATAAATACATTAAAAATATATGGATGACACACTAAAGTGAAAACATTTATTTCCATTATGGTCCATTTAAATAAATGGTAAATGGACTGCATTTATATAGCTCTTTTCCATCTGCATCATACGCTCAAAGCGCTTTACAAATAATGCCTCACATTCAACCCGATGTCAGGGTGCTGCCATACAAGGTGCTCACTACACACCGGGAGCAATAGGGGATTAAAGACCATGCCCAGGGGCCCTTAGGGATCTTCCAGTCAGGCTGGGATTTGAACCTAGGATTTTCTGGTCTCAATCCCAACGCCTTAACCACTAGACCATCACCTCCCATTTAAAAATCAAATGACAAAATAGAAGTAATAATAATCTAATAATAATTATAATGATAATAATAACAATAATAATACTAGTGTGTATATGATAACAAGAACCTAAACAATTTATAAATACATTAAGACAGGAAATTAACATTAAAAAATACATAAGTAACAGTCAATTTCAATTTATTTTCATTTACGAGGTCTATTAGAAAAGTATCCAACCTTATTATTTTTTTTAAAAACCATAAGGATTTGAATCACGTGTGATTACATCAGCCAAGCTTGAACCCTCGTGGGCATGCGAGAGTTTTTTCACGCCTGTCGGTGACGTCATTCGCCTGTGAGCACGCCTTGTGGGAGGAGTGGTCCAGCCCCCTCGTCGGAATTCCTTTGTCTGAGAAGTTGCTGAGAGACTGGCGCTGTGCTTCATCAAAATTTTTTCAAAAACTGTGAGGCACACCATTCAAGAAATTAAGCTGGTTTTCGGTGAAAATTTTAACGGTTGATGAGAGATTTTGGATTGTTTCTATCGCTGTAAGGACTTCCCACGGAGCGGGACATCGCGCAGCACTCTGACGCGACGTCGTCATCCTGTTTCAAGCTGAAAACCTCCAAATTTAAGCCTCTGTTGACCCAGGACGTCGTGAGAGAACAGAGAACTTTCAGAAGAGGTCGGAATCAGCAGTTTATCCAGACATTCCACTGTTAAAGGAGATTTTTTTAATGAAAGACGTGCGGACGGATTGGCGCGTCGGCTCGCGTCGTTGGAACATGCCCTGCTGTTAAACAATCTCTCAGATACTCAACTGAAAGCCACCAAAAGCTGCCTGGATTTTACAAATGGTTATCAACACGGAGGTGTTTTTCCCGCTCCGTGGGAAGTCCTTACAGCGAAGGAAACAATCCAAAATTTCTCATCAGCCGTTAAAATTTTCACCGAAAACCAGCTTAATTTCTCGAATGGTGTCTACTCGGATGTGCCTCACAGTTTTTGAAAAATTTTTGATGAAGCACAGCGCCAGTCTCTCAGCAACTTCTCAGACAATGAAAATCCGACGAGGGGGCTGGACCACTCCTCCCACAAGGCGTGCTCACAGGCGAATGACGTCACCGACAGGCGTGGAAAAACTCACGCATGCGCACGAAGGTTCAAGTATGGCTGACATAAAAACATATGAATCAAATCCATATAGTTTTTTTAAAAAAATAAAATGGATGGTTTCTTTTCTAATAGACCTCGTATATATTGCCAAATCACAACAGAGTTGCCTCAAGGCACTTCACACAAGTAAGGTCTAACCTTACTAACCCCCAGAGCAACAGTGGTAAGGAAAAACTCCCTCTGAGAAAGAAACCTCAAGCAGACCAGACTCAAAGGGGTGACCCTCTGCTTGGACCATGCTACAGACATAAATTACAGAACAATTCACAAAACAAATATACAGGAAATGCTGTTGGTGCACAGGACAGGAGGGTCTCCAACACAAATGCCACACCCATCTCTGGATGGAGCCACACCTCAAACGGAGAGAAAAAAACAGAATCAGGCATCAGAAAGACAGAAATACAGTGTGATTTGCCAGCATTAAGCAACAAGAAAACAGAAGAAATACTAAGGTGATCGCCGGCCACTAGGTCTAAGCTTCACTAAAAGACGCAGAATTTAGGTAAAGTTGAGGCCGCGGCCTGCTCCGTTTACTAATAAAATTAATTAAAAGAGTAAAAAGCGTAAGACAAAACTATGCCAGTATGCTAGACATACGAAAGGGAAAATAAGAGCGTCTTAAGTCTGGACTTGAAAGTCTCCACAGAATCTGACTGTTTTATTGACGCAGGGAGATCATTCCACAGAACAGGGGCACGATAAGAGAAAGGTTTAATTAGGTCAGCTAAGTAGGGATGTGCCAGTCTGTGGACAATTTTATAGACTAGTAGCAGAACCTTAAAATCTGATCTCACTGGGACAGGAAGCCAGTGAAGGGATGCCAAATGGGTGTAATGTGGTCAAACTTTCTGCTTCGTGTCAAAGGTCTGGCTACAGCATTTTGAACCAATTGGAGACCCCGAATGCTAGACTGCGGTAAACCAGAAAATAGAACATTGCAGTAATCCAATCTAGAAGAGATAAATGCATGGATCAGGGTCTCAGCATCAGCCATAGACAGGATGGGACGAATATTTGCTATATTTCACAGATGGAAGAAAGTAGTCCTCATAATAGTTCTAATGTGGAGGTCAAAGGACAATGTAGGATCAAAAATTACCCCAAGGTTCCTCACTTTGTCAGTGTGATGTATGACACATGAGCCTAGGCTGAGCGTTAACTGGTCAAACTGATGCCAATGTCTCACTGTACCAAGAACCATCATTTCAGTCTTACCAGAGTCTAAAAGTAGGAAGTTTCTAGACATTCAACTTCTCCCTGATGCAAGGCAATCTTCTAAGGATTTTATGTGAATGAGATTACCAGCAGTTATCGGCATGTATAACAGAGTATCATCAGCACAACAGTGAAAGGTAATCCCAAAACGCCGTAATATGTGCCCAAGGGGTGCTATATAAAGGGAAGAAAAGCAGGGGGCCTAAGACGGACCCCTGTGGAACCCCAAATTTCATGTCACTAAGGTTAGAGATAGTGTTACTATACAAAACACAGTGAGAACGACTGGTCAATTATGACGTCAGACATGCAAGGGCACTCACTCCCAGTAATCCTAAAATGATTTTCCAGCCTATCAAGTAGAATATGATGGGAACAGGAAAATAACAGGAAATAAAAGGGTTGAATTCTTCTTCTAAAAACTGTTTAGGTCTAAGGTTCTAACAGCATTCTGAACTCACACACCATTCCAACTCATTACAGAAATTTATTACCACCCTTGAAAAATGTCAGCTATGTTTTTTATAAACACTACCCAATAGAGCCCATGGATCCCCACAGGCAACATGCTAGGTATAATTAAGTGTATAACGCCTTGCTCTCACTGCCTCCCAAGCGCTTACCGAGTCTTACCGGGCCACTCACACTGTCCCCCTCACACCGCTCCCCTCTCTGCTGTGTGGAGCTGCGGCCAACTCCGGCACCGCGCCCATGTCTGGTGTATGGAGCTGCAGCCAACTCTGGCAACAGGTCCAGAGACTATGCTCGCTGTTTTGATGCAGAGCACTCCGGCAGCCCGCAAGGATAGAGTTCTTGCGGAAAACTCTGCAGCGCCGCACAGTCTCTGTAACCGCAGCCGCAGAGCTCCGTGGCCACAGAGAGAGGTTGGTATCTTTTTAATGACTTGGATTCTCTGTGGGTCCCGCATCCGTACCCCGCAACGGTAACACCGGAGGCAGTGTGAGTGAGGGATTATATTCTATTCATTCATTCATTTTTTATTTTATTATTTTTTTCCATATATCAGCTCTGGAACACAATGACAGCAGAACAAGCAGCTCACCCACACTTCCCTATATATTGGCAAAGTCCTCCAACTCTTCTTGGGAGATCCCAAGGTTATTCATAAACCAGCAGGGTAATATAATCCATCCAGTCTGTCCTGGGTCTTCCCCTGGTCTCGTTCCAGATGGACATGCTAGAGAGGACACCTCAGCTGGCTCCTTTCATGCCCATTGGTGCCAGTGTTTATCTCTGTACTCTATTGCATCAAGCAGATGAAAGCCTCTGACATCCCTTGGACAGGTTGCCAGTCAGACACAGGCTACTTCTCAAACAGTGGCTGGTAACTATTTATAGCTGGGTGAACAGAGATGATGTAGATAGTGTCTTGACCAAGGACACAGACAGGTAACACTAGCAGGATTTGAACCCATGTCTGCAGATTGGCAGGCCGGCTCCTTATCCACTCAGCTACCTGCTCCATATACACAAAATTCAGAGAGGTAATTCTGAGGTCACCAAACTGGACATCCTACAATCACTGACTGTGCCCTGAAATCCTGTTCATAAAAATCACAAACAGAAATGGTGACAAAGGGCAGCCCTGGTGGCATCAAACACCTATTGGAAACAGGTCTGATATGATGCTGAGAATGTGGACACAGTTCCTACTATGGTTGTATAGAGACAGGATTGTGTATTGCAACAGTGCCGGTACCCCATGCTCTGGCAACAATTCCCACAGGACTGTAGACTGGTATAGCATATTTTCACTAAGTTCTTCCGGCTTCTTCCTTATTCACTTGGGGTCACCAACTCAGATCTGATATGGATCTGCATGTTGATTTGGCAAAGGTTTTACATCAGATGCCCTTCCTGATGCATCTCTACATGACATGGAGGAAGGGCAGGGGTAGTGTTGAACTGGAAACCTTCTGCCCTGAAAACAAGTGCATAAACCATTCCAAAGCCCCTTCTTATATCCATGCAAGAGTAAAGAGCTGGACCACCATTCCTGAATCTGAGGTTCAATTATCAGTCTAAGTCTCCTCTGTATTACTCTGCCATGGGCTTTCCCAGAGAGGCTGAGAAGTGTGATCCCTTTATAATGAAAAACACTATCCAGTCCTCCACCAGTGTCCCACCCCTGCCCTCTCTCAGGAGGGCATGACAGTAGGGTTGAGGAGATCCTTAAATTGTTCCCTCCACTTCCTGTTGACATCCCCGGTCAAGGTTAACAGCTCTCCACCCTTGCTAAAAACAGCCTGGGCTCGGAACTGCTACCCTTTCCTGAGTCATCTGAGGCATTGGCAAAACTGCTCTGAGGCACACCAAAAGTCATTCTTCATGGCTTCTCCAAACTCCTCCCACAACCAAATTTTTTACTCAGCAAACACTAAGTCTGTAGTAATTCTGTCCTCCCAATACCTGCCCACTGATTCTGGAGACCTCTGGGCTATACAAAAGGCCTCCTTCAGCCTGACAGCTTCTCTCACGTGTTCTCCAGTGGGTTCTTGTGTTGCCACCACATCAAGCACCAACAACCATCTGGCTCCTCCAACATGACACCCTATCCTGGATGGACACCTTATTGTGGTAGTAAGGTTTGTGGTCTCCAGTGATCTTGGGATCTTTGTTGTCTGGGACATCAGCTCTTGGTAGGACCTCTCATGGCAATTTAGGCACAGGTGAGGAGGTAGACAAAGGGTTATTAAAAAAGGCCACCTGGTAGCTGGATCTATAGACATGGGGCTTCATGGGTGAAAAGGGCAAAACTAGAGTCCCTTGATTGAGAGAGTAACGATATGACAAGTCGGGAAAAAAAAATGGTCACGTGACTCCTGGTGCCATCTTGGGTTCAAAATAGCGTTTGGTGTTAATCTGTCTGCAAGTAAATCTATCTATTTTATTTATTTATTTGCTGAAAATGCCGAGTTGCTGTGCATTTGAATGCACAAATAGACACAACAAGGGCTTCAAGATGTACAGATTCCCTTCAAATCCAAACAGAAGAAAAATTTTGAAAAATAAAGTCAGCTGTGTGGGATGGAAGCCGACTTCATTGTCAAAGCTTTGAGAGGTAAATTTATTGTTCAGTCCCATGTACAGTAAAACTCACCTAAACTGTCACTGTATAAACCAGATATTCACAGTCACTGCACAAAAAGTCCCAATGTTTTTGTATTGTTTTCCATGTAATAAACACTGCACATATCTGATTTTGTATAACGGATTTTCGCTCACATTGGATAAAATGTCACGTCCGATCGCAATGTATTTCCGTTAAAAACCCCAAGCAGTCTAGGTGTGCACAACAACAGAGGTACAAATTAAAGTTCAGCTCTGACACTCGCTGATTTGAGGAAAGTGGGACCAGGGTCATTTCCATGATTAAAAAGACCGACCGTTTATTTTTTCACACCGTGCTCAGACTTGGACCCGAAGTCTGGGCGTGAACCTGTTCAATCAGACACAAAAGGCTGTGACTTGACACTTTTCTGCTTTCACTCCATCTGCTATCATATTATAATCGTTTTTGCAGTGTGAGCACTTATTACAAATGGATCAGAAAAGCCTGCAACTTTACAACACGGAATCTGAAAAAGATGAAATTGTACAGCTTACCTTTGAATTGGAGGTGATAAGTGTAGAAAGAAAAGCCTGTTGATGGTCAAATTAATCCAGAATAAAGCATAATCCAGTGACAGAGAACTTTAAAACTGTCACTCACGTCATTGCATGACATGGAGTTACAGAGTTGCAGAAGCAAAAATCAGGCTTTAAATTAATTAAATAAATCACCATAAATTGTAAATTTGATAGCTTAACTATTTTTATATTTATTTTGATAGCACCTGTACCTGGATATGTTGCTACATGTAGTTAAATGATTTAAAAAATGTTGAAAATATAAAAGGTTCATTTAGTAGTTCAGCACAGTTGGACCCAAAATGGCGTCATGTTCTGAGTTGACATTACTCTCCTCAATCAAGGGACTCTAGGCAAAACCCCACACTAAGTGACAATTGGTTATGGTCAACCCTATCTCACAGCATTTCGTGATGGTGTCATGAAAAGTAAATTAGTCTATGGTTCAAAAATGCGGCATTTTTGTGACAAGAGTACAAATTAATTTTGTGACAGGAGCACGAACTGCGGGGTAATGCGGGGAGGGGTGTGTGCGGGTTATGGTTAGGAGAAGGGAGAGGGCTAGATTATGGTTATGGTTAAGTTTAGGGAAAGGGGCAGGGTTAGAAATAGTAAAATTATAAAAAGCACTTCACAAAAATGTGACTCATTTCATGACAGGAACACAAAAAAGTGTGAGATGGTGTAATAAACAAATATGAAGAAAAAGTCAAACATGGTGATTTTAGGTAAATAATAGGGATAATTAAAGGTAATATGATACCACTAGATGTTGCACTTACACCAGACTTCAGGGCATAAACAAAGCTTCCCATCCTCGGACCCTCCTCCTTAACCCTCCCTCATTGAGCAGAAGAGTTAGCAACTGGAGTCTTTTAACAGGTCTAACACTTTTCTATCTAGGAAAAGCCAGCCGTATGTGGTTTCTAGTCCAACCATGTTCTTGGTCAAAGGTATTTTTGGCCTCTAAATGTGATTTTTGGATGCATTTATAGGAGGTCATGCCACTGGCAATCTTGAACAAAATTCAACAGCTATGTGGTGAGTAGTGAGTACTGCTCTCTCTGTATAAACATGGGGAGGGGCAAAAATTTCGCATGAAACACACACTAAACATACACATGTGGAAATCTCGTGTGCTAAAGATGTACAAAAAACATCTTTACCACAAATTATCTAATTAAACACTTTAAAGCTAATGCTATTTTATCAGTATGTTCCCAGTAAATGTAACATCCAGTGGCACTGTTGTAATCTAAAATAATAAATTCACTGTAAGCAGCACATCAGCGTCAAAGTTTTACTTGTCAGAATTTGAAACTCATATCTTAAAATGTTATTTTGAAAAGTCAAGACTGACATACAGATGTTGCCATTCAATCATCTCGGGTTCAAGATCAGTCTATTGACAATATCTGCAACATTGTTGTTTATATTTCTGGTTCATAAAAAATATACTTGGAGATGTCTTGTATTTTCTCTTGTATGACTTAAAATATAATTGAAGTGTAGCCATAACCTTATAATTACAGAAAGTAAGTATAACAGTGCTTGTGACTAGCATTTTCTATATTTAAATAAAGATCTTGTTGTAATTATTCTGTACTTGTTTTTCCTCCCACAGAAGTAACTCATTGACCTCACAACTGTTTTTTTTTCCTCAATCCAGCTGCAGCTAATGCACGATCTGTAACTGATACTGTAAACTGCTATGATCAGAGGATGAAAACACAGAGAATGGGTTACAATCAATATCCAAGAGAGAGTATCTATGGAAGTCATGTATACATCAGAAATACTGGGATCTAAATGTGATAAACTACTCAATATGTAATGAAGGCTCAAACAGTGTCTGAGCATCAAAGGAAATGTGTGTTTCTCCAACGTTTTTCTGAAGAGCTTCACTGTGATTCCCTGCAGCTGATCATGTAGCGCAGAAGTTCTCAAACTGATTCTAGAAAGGGCTGAGAGGGTACAAGTTTTCTTTGCAACCACAAACTCCACCAGGTGATTTCACTGATTAACATCACTTTGGGTAGATGGAATCAGTTAATCAGTGAAATCACCTGGTGGAGTGGGTGGTTGCAAAGAAAACCTGCACCCTGTTGGGGCTTTCTGGAATTAGTTTGAGACCTCTGATGTAGATGGTTTGTGATCTCATACAGGGAAGACCTCCTGTAATGGTGTAGAAGAGAAGAATCTTGAAGAAAATTTAACAAAGGGGGCTGACACTAATGCCGCATCTGCTGCTGGGTTTTTATCCGTGCATGTGATATGTACTTGAAATTGAAGATTGTCTATGTTTTTAAAATGGCACTATGCATGCTGTGAAAGCAGAGAGAGGGAATAAAAGAAGGGTTTATTGCCACTGTCACTGTCAGATCTGATGCTCTCATATTGAACTGCATTGTCTCATGCTAAGAATGTCTACTGGCGTTTACTACATTTCACTGTTCTCATACCCTTCTTTCCTCCCCTCTACTCTTCTTCCTCCTCCTCCCACCTTTTGTGCACCTTGTATGTTTCCTGCTCAGTGGGTGGCACTGGCCTCGCTATTCTTTATTCTGGTGTCTATCACCACCTTCTGTCTGGAGACCCATGAGGCCTTCAACCCCATCATCAACCGCACTGAGTTTGAGCTGGTGGACAACATCACAGTGGAGCACATCTACCAGGAGACGGAGACTGCAGCCTACCTCACCTACATTGAAGGCGTTTGTGTGGTGTGGTTCACGTTTGAGTTTCTAATGAGAATAACTTTCTGCCCGAATAAGTTCGACTTCATTCGCAATGCCCTAAACATCATTGACTTTGTGGCCATCTTACCCTTCTATCTGGAGGTAGGCCTCAGAGGCCTCTCCTCTAAGGCAGCAAAAGATGTGCTGGGTTTTCTGAGGGTGGTCCGCTTTGTGCGGATCCTGCGTATCTTCAAACTGACCCGCCACTTTGTGGGACTGAGGGTGCTGGGCCACACTTTGAGAGCCAGCACCAATGAGTTCCTGCTTCTGATCATCTTCCTCGCTCTTGGAGTCCTCATCTTTGCTACAATGATCTATTATGCTGAACGGATTGGAGCTAATCCAAACGACCCTCGAGCCAGCGAGCACACACATTTCAGGAACATCCCCATTGGGTTCTGGTGGGCTGTGGTAACCATGACAACCCTGGGCTATGGAGATATGTATCCTCAGACAACTTCTGGCATGCTGGTTGGAGCTCTGTGTGCCCTGGCAGGCGTGCTGACCATTGCCATGCCCGTCCCTGTGATTGTCAACAATTTTGGAATGTATTACTCCCTGGCAATGGCAAAACAGAAACTACCAAAGAAAAAGAACAGGCACATCCCTCGGGCACCCCAACCTGGTTCTCCTAATTTCTGTAAGTCAAGCATCAGCTCACAACATCAGAGCCCCATCGCCCATGATGACGTTTTCGAGATAAAGTTTCAAGGTAAGAGGTTTCATATATATTACCAGTACTTTCTTCTTGACCAGTTCAGCTGTTTCTCTCTTTATTTCACTCCCAAGGTTCAATCACATGATTAAATCAACTGAACATTCAATAAAATATGACAGCAAGTATGTCTGAGTGTGGATGGGTGAGAAACTCAGGCAGACCATGAGAAATCTCACTTCTGATAGTAATTTCAATTTTCAATTTATTGTCATTTATATAGCGCCAAATCACAACAGAGTTGCCTCAAGGTACTTCACACAAGGTCTAACCTTACTAACCCCCAGAGCAACAGTGGTAAGGAAAAACCTCCTCTGAGGAAGAAACCTCAAGCAGACCAGACTCAAACGGGTGACCCTCTGCTTGGGCCATGCTACAGACATAAATTACAGAAACAATTCACAAAGCAAATACACAGGAAAAGCTGCTGGCGCACAGGACCGGAGGGTCTCCAGCACGATTACCAGACCCATCTCTGGATGGAGCTGCACCTTACACAGAGAGAGAAAAAAAACAGAATAAAGCATCAGAAAGACAAGAAATACAGCATAATTTGTCAGCAACAAGAAAAACAGGAAATACTAACGTGATCGCCGGCCACTAGCCCTGAGCTTCACTAAAAGACCCAGAATTTAGGTAAAGCTGAGGCTGCGGCACGCTCCGTTTCCTAATAAAATGAATTAAAGAGTGAAAAGCGTAGAACTATACTATGCCTGTATGCTAGCCATACGAAAGGGAAAATAAGTGCGTCTTAAGTCTGGACTTGAAAGCCTCCACAGAATCTGACTGTTTTATTGACGCAGGGAGATCATTCCACAGAACAGGGGTATGATAAGAGAAAGCTCTGTGTCCCGCAGACTTCTTATTCACCCTAAGGACACAAAGTAGTCCTGCACCCTGAGAACGCAAAGCCCGGGCCAGTGCATAAGGTTTAATTAGGTCAGCTAGGTAGAGAGGTGCCAGTCCGTGAACAATTTTATAGACTAGTAGCAGAACCTTAAAATCTGATCTCACTGGGACAGGAAGCCATTGAAGGGATGTCAAAATGGGTGTAATGTGGTCGAACTGTTTGCTTCGTGTCAAAAGTGTGGCTGCAGCATTTTGAACCAACTGGAGACCCCTAATGCTAGACTTCGGTAAACCAGAAAATAAAACATTCCAGTAGTCCAATCTAGAAGAGATAAACGCATGGATCAGGGTCTCAGCATCAGCCACAGACAGGATGGGACGAATCTTCGCTATATTTCGCAAGTGGAAGAAAGGAGTCCTCTTATATTTCTGATGTGGAGGCGTAGGATCAAAAATTACCCCAAGGTTCCTCACTTTGTCCGTGTGATGTATGACACATGAGCCTAGGCTAAGCATTAACTGGTCAAATTGATGCCAATGTCTGACTGGGCCAGGAACCATCATTTCAGGTGCAAGGCAATCTTCTAAGGATTTTATGTGGATGAGATGACCAGCAGTTAGTGGCATGTATAACTGAGTATCATCAGCATAGCAGTGAAAGGTAATCCCAAAGCACCGCAATATGTGCACAAGAGGTGCTATATAAAGGGGAAAAAAGCAGGGGGCCTAAGACGGACCCCTGTGGAACCGGTCTCTCTTGTAAATGAGACATTAAGTCTCAAGAGATTTTCCTGTCTAAATAAAGGATTAAATAAATAAATAAATAAAAACCCTAAATTTCATGTCACTAAGGCTAGAGGTAGTGTTACTGTACAAAACACAGTGAGAACGATTGGTCAAGTATGACGTCAACCACGCAAGGGCACTCCCAGTAATCCCAAAATGATTTTCCAGCCTATCAAGTAGAACATGATGATCCACACGATCAAATGCAGCACTGAGATCTAACAGCACCAGAATCATAGTGGTGTCCGAATCCACTGCAAGCAGAAGATCATTCACCACTTTAGTGAGAGCCGTCTCTGTGGAATGATATTTTCTAAAAGCACACTGCAGTGGCTCAAAGAGATTATTCTCAGTAAGATGGTCTACGAGCTGCCGTGACACCACTTTTTCCAGAATTTTAGAGCAAAATGATAGATTTGATATCGGCCCATAGTTTTTCAGTACACTAGGGTCAAGATTAGGTTTCTTAAGTAATGGTTTAATCACTGCAGATTTGAAACATTTAGGAACAGATCCAGAAGTTAAATAAAGATTAATAATTTCCAGCACAGACGGCCGAAGAGTGGGCCACAGGTCCTTAAATAGTTTTGTTGGTATAGGATCAAATAAACAGGTTGTGCTTTTTGTTGACATTACGAGTTTCATCAGCATGCCTCGACAGATACTATCAAATTCTGTAAATCTAGGTAATACCTCAGTAATGGTGCCTCAATAGTAGGGTGTAGTGGCTGGGTTAAGGCATACTGGGATATGTTTAACCTAATGTCTTCTATTTTCTTCTCAAAGTAATCCAGGAAATCTTGTGCTGTAAAATGACAGCGACTTACAAGTGGCTGTCCATGAATAAGTGTTGCCACTGTGTTGAATAAGAACTTTGAGATATGCTTGTTTTTTTTTTTATCAAATCAGAGTAATAGGCCCGCTTTGTAGCCAGTAATGCATGCTTATAGTCTAAGATAGCATCACACCATGCAAGGTGGAACACTTCTAATTTTGAACTACGCCATTTCCATTCTAGACCTCTAGCCTTATGCTTAAGGTCACGCCGGTAATCATTGAACCAAGGCGACTGTGTTTTGGCGGGGGGGGCACAATTTTAACAAAGGTGGTGCAATCATGTTGAGTGTAGTTTAGAGCACTGAGTTTAAACTATCCACAAGACTGTCTACTGATTGGGTATTTGCCAAATGTGACGCTAAGACATCAGGCAGTCTAGCTTCGAGTTCAGTCTTAGTTGAGGAATTGATGCATTGCCGTAGTGATATATAAGGTTGTTGTTACACAAAACATGGCAGCAAAACTGTAAACTTAATAAGTGAGTGATCAAAGACCACTGATGTAAGAGGCATGACGTCAATATATGTGACAGCAATACCACGTGGGAGAACCAAATCCGGGGTATTTCCACTAATGTGCGTCGAGTCCTGAATGCATTGCCGAAATCCTAACGCATCCACAATTTCCATAAATGATTTGCAGAAGGGATCAGAAGGTTTAGTACACTTGTTAAAACAGTGATTCACTCTTCCTCCTCCTTCACATGGAGTCTCCTATCACCACAAAGCTGTACTATTAGAAAATGTCAGTAAACATTACAATATTTGGTGTTAAGATACAGTTATCTCTGGGTGGACTGGGTCTTGGCTAGGACTGTGGAAAGAAGCAGCTTAGATGCCTTTGTTGGTTTTTTGACCTTGATTTCATGCACAATTCTATGATATTTACACAATCAATGGATACCCTGACTGCACAATTTAAGAAGCTGAACGAGGAATCAGAGTGGTCCTAGCTCAAGACTAAGACCCAGGCTTTCAATAACATCCTTCATTCCTTGGTCTTTGGGATCAAGAGGTCACTGGTCAGAAGTGTTTGGTGATAATGATACCTTTGCAAGAGAATGAAGGTCCAAGTCATTAGGATCCTGATGCTTCCTGTCTTACTGTATGGCTATGAGACCAAAACTAGTGACCTAAGGCAACGACTAGATGTCACTGGTATTAGGCCTCTTTTGATGATCCTTGGGTACTGAATACTGATGAAATGACTTGATAACAAAAGAGTGGTTATTTCAGGACACTCAGATGAGGAGTATCATTTGCCCAGTGAATGAACATCAGATATGTCACTTTGGCCATATGGCAAGTATGTCTGCACAATCCACTATGCATGTGCCTCAGTGTTGGGATTTGGTGTTTTGGAGAGTTGGGAGGGGACCTGCTGAAGACAGTTGGTTGCTTTCAAGAAGTGGCTGCCGGAAGTAGTTGCCATTCAGGATACAAGGTGATTCCATAGTTTGGTGCATGGCACCAGAGCATGCGTCCAGACCTGACTCTGAACTGATCTCTGATTGCAACATGATGGCTCAAGGCAAACATTACAGCAACATACTTTTATACAGGACTGTGCAAAAAAACAAACAAAAAAAAATCCCTTGTCAACATTAAATACAAAAAATTAACAATGCCAAGAAGGAGGGGTGATTGAGAAGTTTTGAGCTGGCCCCAGAAAAAGTAGAGCATGGTTCTCCATCTTTTGCATTCCTAGAAACCAACACCTCTCATCAACATTGCACCCAGTGAGTCAAAATGTCACATATTCTTGAGAAATTCTGGATTCTCAGAATGCAATATATATATATATATTTTTTTTTTTTTATTTGGTCTTTTACTGACTTAATACTAAAGAAAACAATTACCCAAATATGCTAGGGTGCTTGTACAGCATGTTGTGATCCCAAATGTACTCAGGAAACTGCAAAAAATGTAATGAATGAATTAATATTTTTGAAAAACTGTACATAAAACCAGTGTTTTATTTGCTGTTTAAAGATTCCAAATTGAACGGCGAGGCAGCTAATGCAGCTCTAGCGAATGAAGACTGCCCTCACATCGACCAGGCCAATTCTCCGGAGGAAATCTTCAGCCCCAGCGAGAGGGAGCGGCCCTGCTTCCTGGTCACCACTGCTGAACGCTCCAACCACACAGGGGGCAGAGTGAGGAGGGGTACGTACAGTAACAGCCAATCACAGGCCCCCGTGAGGCACTGACACCATAGACAGGGACATATTTTTCATTTCCCTTCTTTGCTCACACAGTTAGACACCCCCTGCCCCTTTCTCATACTTTGATCATCCACCCTCACAGCAGCCGCTTCTCCTCAGTCATGCATTTTGGGCATTGTATATATTCCAAATCACAACATCATCTGTTAAAAACAAGCACAATCACCCTTAATGTTAATAATAACTGTGCACATCTGCATAATATATTTTTTGATACCATGTATAATTGTATACCCTTATTTATTTACCAGTCAGAAAGCTATTTTTGAGATTTATATGATCTAGAAAGTGTTGTCTTACATGCTTAATATGAGTATTTATGTGCTACGTGTTTATCATATATGTATGTGTTAATGATAAATACCATTTGGGATCCTGATTACTCTTTACCATAATGGTGCATGAAGTGTCTTGCTGATGGGTGCTATCAGTATGGTGAAGGAGCACAGCCCAAACAGAGGAAGTCAAATTTCGATGCGGCAGCCAAACTTACAGAATTTCTTTTTAGCACTTTTGTTAAATATTTTACATCCAATCAGACTGTGGTTGTGCAGCTGTTGCTAGGGATGGGAATCAATGAGATTTTATTGATATCTATGCCATTATCAATTCTCTTATTGATTCCTTATCAGTTCTGTGTGGAAAATTATAGAGCTACACAGGTTTGCAGCATCTATGGGTCCTGTCCCACTGGCATTTAGGAGGATTTGCGCATGAATTGAGGAGACAAAAGCTGAGCGTCCGCAACAAAGGTGGGCGGAAATGACAAATGTCCCGGGGTGGATCAGCGAATACATGAGGAAGAAAAGCGGATATAACAGGGAACAGAAGCGAAGGCGACCGCGGAAGCACCCCCATGAGGGGCACAGCGGCCGTGATGCACTCTCTCCATCCGTGCCCACTCTGTCTGCATGCGCTACATACCATTTGCGACCGTGATGTTGCCGTGCTGGGCACGCGTCATATCTGTTTTGCACGCTGTCCCGGTCTGCCTCCAAGCCGTGCCAACCCGTCGGTTGCGGATATCAGCGGATGACAGGGGATATGCGGCGCGTTGGTTGTGTATGTCCTGCGTATGTCTTCGGTATGTGTTCAGGCAGTGATGCAGATCTCATCCGCAGCAGGATTTTTTAGCCGCTCAAAAATCCTGGCTGCGGATGATCACGGACGTGTTCGGATGGCGGCCGACTCATACAGGAATGTTACACGGTTATTGCAGTTGTTTGGCGGATGTGGGCCACTTTTGTGCGCATTCCATCCGCAAATCCTCCTAAACGCCAGTGGGACAGGGCCCTATGCAGCTGCTTTCCTTGTTAGATACAGCTTGACATCATGACATCATAATGCATGAGTTTTGCCGATGTTGCCTTGTCAGAAAAAGATGGCAACACTGATAAGAAGAACCGATAATGTCTGAAGGAATACTATTTGGATGGAGTGAAATACTTGGAACCAGTTCTTAAGTGGAACGGGTTCTCGATTCCAATTGCTAGCTATTGCATTGGCAGAATGAAACCTGTAGCTGAGAATACGTCCCCTACCTGAGGTGCCTCAGTCTTTCACAATGTACTCCAAACCATTCCAGTACCACCCGGTGCATGCTGTTGTACTCCTGATGCACTCAATGCATGGAGAGTAAGAATCTGTCTGAAGTCTGCGTTGACCTGTTTCTTTGGAGACAAAAACAAGAAAGCAACAGGTGCAGTATAGCAGTGAGGAACACCAAAACATCTTGTCATGGATTCAGTGCTGCAGTGTACTCAGAACGTTTTCTGTTTTTCAACCGAAGGTTATGAAAAGCCTTGGAGCCTTAACAGCATGTCTGGCATGAGCGGGGATGCCTCTGGAGTGTCCTCGGTGTCCGCCCTGCCCTGCAGCCCACCCTGTCTAATGCAGCACTCACATTCTCCCATCCCATCCATTATGTAGCATGGTTGAGTAGCAGACACAATGCCATTGGAAGGCCAGTTCACACTCCTCCTCGTATCTCTCCTGTCAGATTTTGATTTTACACTTGCCTTCGCTCCTGCTTTTTTTGCATTACTTTTCTTTTCTGGAAAACTGTACCTTAACTGTGCTAATAGTCAAGCTTCCCAAGTGTTCTCCTTGGGTGTGTCATCATATCCTCGACTAGAATACATTGGCACATGCCACTCTGCATGGGTCGCCTCAGTTGCAGACAAAGCACTGTTCTACTTCTACCACAGGCTAACCTCACTCTCTCCCTGTACTACATTGCCTGTTGCTCTGTTGCTTTTGATCTCACATATTTTATCTCATCTGCTTTATTTAAAAAAAGAGAAAAAATTGTGAATGAACATTTTATAAAATGTAACCTGTGCTATTAGTATGCTGAACATTAACAGTACATGCTTTTAAACATATCCTAAATGTACCATTACCAGCTGTTAAGGAAACTCCTCTTAAGTGCTTTGTACCTTGCAAACTAGAGACATTATAATTCTGAAAGTGCAACCCAGACAAGAGTTGATGTTTTCTGAGTGGCCATTTAAAAAAAAAAATCTTTGCAAATATGATGTTCACAATGTCCAATGCAGTATGGAGATGATGACAATTCCTATGTTATTCATGATTACGCCATCTAATGTCAGCAGAACTAAAACTGTTTGTTCATTTGCATGACGTGCATGAGAAATTTTGTTTAAAAAAAAGAAGCTAACTGTATCGCAGTACCTGTCAGAAAAAAATCTTTCAAAAGCTTAAAAGCTTTGTTGTTTTTTATGCATTATCAGACAGCTTTACAAGAGACTCAGTCATAGCAGAGGTTTTCATGTAGCTGCCATTCTTTGCCTTTCCCCAAATTAATTATATTCTGGTATTTATTTGACTAGGATCTCTGACTAAAAACAGCAGGATATAACTTGAACAAACGGCCATAAAGCCCAACTGATGTTGTTATGAGCATAAACACTTTTGATACGACTTTATCTACTGGCAGCCATGTTTTTAAACTCTACTTGCAGCAACTTCTGCTGTAATGCTGAAATGAAGGTGAAATTTAATCTAAAACTGTGGTGCCTTCATACCTGGTGAGGCAAAATGAGCCAAAATATACTGACATGATTCCATGTGAGGTGCTACCAGAGTAGCATCAATTCACTTTATTTGCCATGCTCATAACAGTGTGCGAAAAGCTTTATTATTTAAGAGGCATTTTATAGCGTTTGCACTGCCCTCATACACTTAATCACAGCAAACATGTCCTCTTGTTTATAGGCATCTGGCATATACGAACATTCAAAAGATTTGTTTCAGTCTGTAGCTCATGAGAGGGAACTCTCGTCCTCAGTGGAAACACTTTGTATGATAAGCACAAAATTTTAGAGGGCAAACCAAAAACGCTTAATTTACAATCGAATATGATAGGATGATTCCTACAGTTTGTATGTCTATTAATTTAAAACATCAGTACCATTACTGTTACAAGTATCGATCTACCCCAATAATTATGCACAGGTTTTTTCAGGGTACTTTAAGAAACTCAGACTGACCAATCAGAAATGCTAATTTCCAGGAAGGAGAGAAGAAAAAAAGAAATCTCAAGAATTTGCTACTCATCTTTTATTGTTTTCATTCTTAAATGAGCAGTTTTACATTTTGAGTCATGTCTCTTGTGGTAATTTTTAGACGTTATATATTTAATTAAAAAACAATTTTGTGAAGATTTGATGTGGAAAAAATGCAGATGAATTTTATGCTCATGCAATTCAAGTGGGGGTGGGAACATCACAACACAGTATGGGATGTGGGTCTAGTTGGAGAAAAGTAAAAAAAAAATGCATGTATTTTACATTTATGCAAGAGAAAAGTATTCAAATAAAATATGTAAATACAAGTCATTGCATGAAATAAATTTTGTACACAATGAGCGTTTAGACTGCGTTTTTCTTTAACAGCACATGCATACACATCTTTCCTTCTCCTCAAGCTGCTGTGCATTCAACCGCTGTTTGACCCTCTGTGTTGGCGCAGGGGTCAAAGAGAGTTAAAAAAATAAAGAAATAAATCAAATGACTGTGAGAGCATGACGCAAAGCATACAAACGCATGACAACTACTGAACAACTGTACATCGACGTGAAAAATAGCATGATTAGGCATGGTAATGAACCTAGTCAGAGTCCAACTCCTGCACACAGACATCTTTGTCTGATGCCTTGGCTACGCATGGGAAACATGGTAAACCTGCTGTTTACCATGAGGAACTAACGGAGCACATTTTCTTTACTCCAAGCTCATATCATTCCACCGCCTGCACCTCAGAGGTACCATCATCGCCCTCATTTCCACCGTTATACATACTTTGTGTAATAATTTGTTTTTATTATTTTTTTTTTCTTTTCTTTTTTCTTTTATATGTTTATAGAGACCCAGCGACAGCACCGGAGCAGACCAGCAACAGAATCAGTTTGTGTTATGAACCATGGTGTCCCAACCACTATGTGTATGACCCATAACGGCCCATCACCCACCTGATAGTGCTGTAGCATTGTTGTGTGTACTAGTTAGCGTTTTTAAATTGGTGTGACAGTGACAACCTGTACGTCACGAACTCAGCATAGATGTAGCACAGAGGAAGTTTTGCTGTCAAGCCTTATGTAGTTCAGTATCCGTGACTGGTTAATGTGTTGTACTATGTGTGCCGATTTCCGGTGTGTTCCAGTGCTGTAAATATGCTTTTGTGTGCCAAAGTCGTGTGTACAGATGTTTCGAGTGATCATCCTGTATTTGTGTGCTTCTTATGTTGAAAGAACAAAAAAAATGTTGCTCCGATTTTGTCACCTCCTCTCCCTCCCACCCTCAGCGAAAACCTGGCACTTGTCACGTCAGCTGGACTCAACAGTAGAAAACAAATTAACTTTGCACTGTCATGATCACAACTTTGTAGACTTTTGCACTGTTTTGCACCAGTGAACTTTTCACATTCCTTTGATATGTTGTCACGCATCATAGAGATAACATCCACAGAAAAAACATGATGGCAAAAGAGTCATGCTCAAAAAAAAAAAAAAAAAGGTTCCTTGCAGTTTTATCAATGAAATGGTAACTTTGCTGTTCAGAACTAACAGTGTAGTAGCAAATCACATTGATATATTACATATCTATCTGTACTTTGACCAACAAAGACAGGTCATCTGTTTTATATACATATAAGACATCATCTCATATCACACATCATCACTGTAGTGCAGCATATTCTCATCTGACAATCTGGTGGAACTGGCATATTTTCCTTTTCTTGTATTTTAGGAAAACATTCTACCCAATGCCAAACATTATACACATCATACTGGACAAGTGCCTCTGTTATGCAAATTCCTCTTACCACCCATAAATTTACAGTGCATCCAGAAAGTATTCACAGAGCCTCATTTTTTCCACATTTTGCTATGTGAAAGCCTTATTAAAAAATAGCTGAAATTCATTTTTTTTCCCTCAAAATTCTACACACAAGACCCCATAATGGCAATGTGAAATGTGAAAAAGTTTTTTTTTATTTTTTTAAGATTTTTACAAATTTATTCAAAATAAAAAAAAAAGAAAGTCACTGATCATATTTAAGATGTTTCTACAGCGTAATTGGAGTCCACCTGGGGTACATTCAGTTGATTGGACATGATTTGGAAAGACACACACACACACACACCTGTCTACATGTAAGGTCCCACAGTTGAAAGTGCATGTCAGAGCACAAACCAAGCATGAAGTTAAAGGAATTGTCTGTGGAGGCATAAATGTGGGGAAGGGTACAGAAACATTTCTGCTGCTTTGAAGGTCCCAGTGAGCACAGTGGCCTCCATCATCTGAAAATAGATGTTGGGATCCACCAGGACTCTTCCTAGAGCTGACCGCCCATCTAAACTGAGTGATCGGGGGAGAAGGACCTTAGTCAGGGAGGTTACTAAGAACCTGATGGATACTCTGCCAGAACTCCAGCATTCCTCTGGAGAGAGGAGAACCTTCCAGAAGGACAACCATTTCTCCAGCAATCCACCAATCAGGCCTGTATGATAGAGTGGCCAGACAGAAGCCACTCCTTAGTAAAAGGAGCCCACCTGGCAGCCCACCTGGTGTTTGCCAAAAGGCAACTGAAGGACTCTCAGACCATGAGAAACCAAATTCTCTGGTCTGATAAGACAAAGATTGAACTGGTCGTTGTGAATGCCAGGCGTCATGTTTGGATGAAACAAGGCATCATCCCTATAGTGAAGCATGGTGGTGGCAGCATCATGCTGTGGGGATGTTTTTCAGAAGCAGGAACTGGGAGACTAGTCAGGATTGAAGGAAAGATGAATGCAGCAATGTACAGAGACATCTTGGACAAAGGCCCTAAGCACACAGCCAAGATAACAAAGGAGTAACTTTAGGACAACTCTGAATGTTCTTGAGTGGTCCAGCCAGAGCCCAGACCTGAATCTAACTGAACATCTCTGGAGAGATCTGAAAAATGCTGCACACCAATGCTCCCCATCCAACCTGATGGAGCTTGAGAGGTGCTGCAAAGAGGAATGGGCAAAGCTGCCACTGCCCAAAGATAGGTGCACCAGGCTTGTGGCATCATATTCAAAAAGACTTGAGGCTATAATTGCTGCCAATGGTACACACCCTTTGCTCAAAGTATTGAGCAAAGGGTGTGAATACTTAGTACATGTGATTTCTTAGTTTTTTATTTTTAATAAATTTGCAAAAACTTAAAAAAAAATTTTTTCATGTTGGCATTATGGGGTGTTGTGAGTAGAATTTTGAGGGAAAAAAATTAATTTCATTCATTTTGGAGTAAGGTTGTAATATAACAAAATGTAGAAAAGGTGAAGCACTGTGAATATTTTCCGGATACACTGTAACATAGCCAACACAACAAAATAATGTGCATTTAATTTCCATTAGCCGCAGCTATTAAAAACTATGATAGGTACTCAAAACGCACTGATACAATAAAGACCTCAGTATGGGTAAGGATCAAAAAAGGCAAACAATAGGCATATCTGATTAAAAGAAAAGAGAATATTCAAGTGCAGTGCTGCTCATAATTATACGCAGTCCTACAGATTTAAGTACAGAATCTGAAATATTTTAAGAAATAAATGCAAATGAATGGATTTGTATATAATCAGAATGTTTTTTAAATCCTGTTAATGAACAACTTTTTTTTTAATAAATGATTTCATATAGTCAGTTAAAAAAGTAAAATGAAATATGTGACACAATTATGGGCATTCTTTGATGAATTTACAGTAAATCATCAATTTTACAGTTTTCAAAGGATGAATATAAGAACATAAGTTTTCAAGCTCATTCATATAAATCATTAAGAAACAGAGAGTACACCACTCTGTGGTAAATCTCTCTGGAATTCCTGTTCCTGCTTTTTTAACCCCCAATGAGTAACAGTGGAAGAAAAGTGAGGAAAGCCACCAAGGCATTCACTGCAACTCTGAGGTATACAGGATTCTGTGGATGTGATTGGAGAAACTTGTCACAGTGTAACTTACGTTTCATTGATATTCATCTTTGTAATTAGCAGAGAAAGTGTAAGATTATTGGAGTCACATTCAGCTCTAAAATTTTGGGTTCTGATATTGGAGAGATCCAGTGAACCTCCCATTTTTGGCCATATTGGCATTTTTTATATACATAATTGGCAGATTCTCTTTTATATATTGAATTAAATAGGAATGCAGGTTTGTTCAGACAGGCACATGTAAAGTGGGCTTTGTGAAATCTTGTTATTGGAAGGGCCTGTGGCCACTATGGAAACTGTTATTTGTTCTTTAAAAGAAGACATGAAATTACTTAAATACTGCTCCACTCTATCAAAAAAGATGTAACCAATTATGAAACAGATAAAAGTTGCAGTATGCAGTTTCTCCAGTCACAGACACAAAAATCTTTATCTCAGATTTGTCATTGGTGTCTTGGTGGCTTCCCTCACTAGTCTCCTTCTTGCACTATCACTCAGTTTTTGAGAACTACCTATTCCAGACAGATTTCCCATACAGTATCATACTGCTTGAAAAATGTTCACATATCCATCCCGACTTGTCTAAAGAAAACTGGCTGTAAAAGTAATGATATGCTGTAAGTACTTCAAAGTGTGCAAATAACTGAACTTTTTTATTGTCATTATACAAAATAATTCATGTGCATTTATTTTTGCACACATTTTAAATACTGTACTTACAACATAGGCATGCCAATAATTCTGACCATGACCATGAAGTACACCTATTGGATGCAGAATACAGCTTCACAATATTTGTGTGGAAAATTTAGTGATAAGGGACCAACTGTTGACCAAACTGCAAATTCACTGCCAATGATGTGCTGATCTGTGTGTGTTCAGGGACAACGGATCTAAGATCTGCCTATGAGCTGAGCACAAACAAGAGGTAATGTTTAGGTCATAGTCCAACACAGCAATATTATTGAGACTCCAGAGTATAATTTTGGAACACTGTGCATTTTGTGCGTAGTTATCTCAGTGAGGTGTTAAATGATCATTTGATCGGTTTCCTGTTTAAGGGTATGTTTTGTGTGTCTGTTCTGAACAATACAGTTCAGGCTTGTACAATAAATAGTGGTAAATAAAAAAAAAAAGGACAACCACCATTTTTCAGTGAGTGTTGCTTTATTTTTGTTGATTTATGTATATTTTCCCCAACAAGTCAGTTAAAAACAAAAATCAACTTTTGTAATTGCATATCAGTGTTGTGCATTACATATGCATAGGTAGCATGAATGTTTATATAATAATGTAATGCAAACACAGCAGTGCACAAAACAATTAGTCACCTTCCAAAATTTTGATATGGTGGATATCAACGTTATATTTTTCCTGTTATTTACCAATTACACAAGTACAAGGAAATTAAGCAACATCCTTATTTGTCCTCTATATTTGGGCATTTTGAAACTTCAAAATCTTAACATTACTGTGTGACAATTTTGAAAAATATTTAGGTGGTTTTCCATGCAATGTGGAGTTGCATCATTTATTTATTTTATTTCTGTATGAAAAGTGGTCACCAAAATTCTCTCAGTCAATGTGCCTGAGATTTTTCCACACAGTGCTGCACATTCTTGAGCTCAGAGCTACAGGGAGACCCCAGGTGCTGCAGTCTGCTCCTAAACACTTAAGATGACTCATATGAAAAGGAAGCCTTTCTACTCCATATAGCAGGGGATGACCCCCCCGCCGAAGAGGGAAAAAGAAACCATTTTGCTGTGTGTGTATGAGGAAAATGAATCATCATGGGATTTTCAGTACAAACTGTGGATCTCATAAGATTTACTGTCTGCTGACATATTAAGGAGGAGCCACAATGTCGTCCGAGCCCATCTCTCATGACTAACAGAATTCGGTGGACCAGGAACGGGTGGGGGGGGGGGGGGGGGGGGGGGGTATCAAGCCATCACAGACATCATCTGTAATCATGTCCATCACTGTGTTGAGCTGGTCAAAGAAATGATGGCTTCCGCCCACGAGACACCAGTCACCTTGCATCTGACACCAGAGTGGTATTTATTGGTGACTGCAGTGTGAAAGCTGATCTGCTCCATGAGCTTGAATAGCCTGACAGCAGGTGAAAGCTACACTACAGCCAAAAGCACCTGTGATGTTTACACAGTTTAATAACAATACAAACAAACAAACAAAAACAGGCACACAGAGGTCACATGTTAGTGAAGTGCAGCTGCTGCAGAGTTCTCTGTAGGACCACTTGTCACTGCGCACACCGCCAGAGAGTGTCCAGCTCCACAGCCAATGAGAAGTGGCGCAAGGCCACAAACAAGCTGCGGCTGGAAGACGTTCACCTGTGAACCGTCTCCGCACATTCCGTGTTCGTTCCAGCCCCAGGACAGGAGACGATCCCCTGAGAAAGACATGGGTCTTAGGATAGCGGAGCTGAGAGTACAGAGAAGGTCTGCGGTGCTGAACGATTCAGGCTAAAATTAGCATTCGACACAGAAAGGCAGCGGAGCAATAAAGAAAACCACACACACGTACATTCAGCCTCTCTCGTGTCAACACTGACACTCAGCCGGCGATAATGACGCTCCGCTCCTCACGGCTGGTCATCTTGTCAGTGGGTGTGGTCAGATCTGCATCATCGCGGAGACACGTGCCATGGCAACATAGTTACCTAACAGGCTTCGCTGCCATGGCAACAGAAGCAAGCTTGCTTTCTCAAGGGTAACGTGTTCAAACATTCACCACCCTTTGATTTTCTTGCAAGCTTTCTTTTATTTTATTTTATCTTGACATGTGTCTTCCTTTCTGCTATTTTTTTTGGCACATCTCAGAAACTGGTGTTATCAAAGATTGGTATTCAACACGTTCACCAGATAAAAGTCTAAAGATGTCACAGCATCAGCTTATGTCAGTTTGACATTATGTCAGTTAATACATTACATGCACAGTTTAATGTGTATTACAAACGAAAACAAAAACTTGGTTGGAGTGGATTTGTTTCTGTCATGAATCAAAATGATTCAGTAAACTTCATGTTCCCATTTAGGAGGGAGTGTTAAAATCCCTCATTCACTGCAGTCATAAAAAAGCCTAATTTTGGTGATGTGTTTAATTCATGGTCTAGCTGACTGGAGTACAGCACATCAGTGTTTCCATGGCAACAAAGTGCCTGCACAATATTCTGCAGAACTAAAGGATAAAAATCCAGACAAAAAAAACCCCTAAACACCCTTTAAAATATGTTTTGATTTTTACATACAATTATGAAGACTAACAGACAGATGCACGCTGCAGGATGCATTACATACAGTTTAGGTACAAGAGCAAGAAGATGTGAGATGTCCTAGAACGCCTGATGTATTCCAAAAAAAATCTCACACGTTGTCAGACTGGATGAGTCGTGTCAACAGTGCCCCTGCAGTCACCACTGATCATTTAGCACATTAAAAAAAAAAAAAAACATATAAGTAGCATGCAAAGCTCTCTGTTCTTTCCTGCCTGACCTACTTCAGCACCAGAAATAGCAGCACTCAGGACTCTGCTTCCAATCCTGTTTTGCCATTTCATTTCTCCTGCCACCACATTAAAGACAGGAGGAGAGAAAGTGGGAGCATGCAGAGCAGCGAGGCGTAGGCGGCTCACATGAGCGCTCGCTTTCACAGTCCCGATGTCCTCGAGAGACAGATGGACTTTTGAAGGCGCAGAGCAGTCCTACAGGTGCCATTATGAAGAACAGGTTGTGTTAACGGTTGGCAAGTTATGATGGCAGACCCAATTAAATGTTTAAATTGGTCAGGACATTGAACCGGCATATGCCTTTCCTTGTAAAACATTGTGCTCCTGTGTGCACCTGCCAGTCTGCCTCTGTGGTATGTATTTTCATGCTGATGAAAATGAAAAGTGGGTCACCATTCAAATGCTAATTCCAAAATTATATATATATATATATATATATATATATATATATATATATATATATATGCACTCACAAAATTGACTCATTGGATGAACTCAACTTAATTACTAGCAGGATTTAACTCAAATAAAGCACATCCATGCAAAATAATTTAGTTTAATTGTTGGGAATGTTGGTCCACTCCTCTTCAATGGCTGTGCGAAGTTGCTGGATATTGGCAGGAACTGGTACACGCTGTCGTATACGCCGCTCCAGAGCATCCCAAACATGCTCAATGGGTGACATGTCCGGTGAGTATGCCGGCCATGCAAGAACTGGGACATTTTCAGCTTCCAAGAATTGTGTACAGATCCTTGCAACATGGGGCTGTGCATTATCCTGCTGCAACATGAGGTGATGTTCTTGGATGTATGGCACAACAAGGGGCCTCAGGATCTCATCACGGTATCTCTGTGCATTCAAAATGCCATCAATAAAATGCACCTGTGTTCTTCATCCATAACAGACGCCTGCCCATACCATAACCCCACCGCCACCATGGGACACTCGATCCACAACATTGACATCAGAAAACCGCTCACCCACACGACGCCACACACGCTGTCTGCCATCTGCCCTGGACAGTGTGAACCGGGATTTATCCGTGAAGAGAACGCCTCTCCAACGTGCCAAACGCCAGCGAATGTGAGCATTTGCCCACTCAAGTCGGTTACAACGACGAACTGGAGTCAGGTCGAGACCCCGATGAGGACGACGAGCATGCAGATGAGCTTCCTTGAGACGGTTTCTGACAGTTTGTGCAGAAATTCTTTGGTTATGCAAACCGATTGTTTCAGCAGCTGTCCGAGTGGCTGGTCTCAGATGATCTTGGAGGTGAACATGCTGGATGTGGAGGTCCGGGGCTGGTGTGGTTACACGTGGTCTGCAGTTGTGAGGCTGATTGGATGTACTGCCAAATTCTCTGAAACGCCTTTGGAGACGGCTTATGGTAGAGAAATGAACATTCAATACACGAGCAACAGCTCTGGTTGACATTCCTGCTGTCAGCATGCCAATTGCACGCTCCCTCAAATCTTGCGACATCTGTGGCATTGTGCTGTGTGATAAAACTGCACCTTTCAGAGTGGCCTTTTATTGTGGGCAGTCTAAGGCACACCTGTGCACTAATCATGGTGTCTAATCAGCATCTTGGTATGGTACACCTGTGAGGTGGGATGGATTATCTCAGCAAAGGAGAAGTGCTCACTATCACAGATTTAGACTGGTTTGTGAACAATATTTGAAGGAAATGGTGATATTGTGTATGTGGAAAAAGTTTGATATCTTTGAGTTCATCTCATACAAAATGGGAGCAAAACCAAAAGTGTTGCGTTTATATTTTTGTTGAGTGTATATTTATTAGATGGAAATCCAATGAGTCAGTTTTTCTGAGTGTGATTAATTGGTGAATACAGAAAGGAACAAGACTCTTATCAAGCCTGAAAAAAAAAAAATTCTAAATCAAATTTAATTCTTTGTAAATCTTTCTGGGAAATGCACATACAACAATAAACATGCACTGCATGAGAGTCCCATATAAATAAGCTCGAGGGTGGAGTTATCAGGTAACTCTGTGGTCTTCAGAAGGCTGAACCGCCATTACCAAAGAGGGCAAACATTAATGAATGAGGCCCAGAGTGAACACAAAAGAGATCAACTTCAACTTGAAGATGTCATATTTCTCAGGGTATTTCTCAGTGTATACGCCATACTTCAGCACTTGTTTTGGTTGTAACAAACACGAAAGCTAGGATTAATAATTTTTTTTAAATCAAAAGTGAGTATTTTGATTACTTGTCTTCATAAAAAAACACAACTGCTCTTCTAGTGCATCCAGGCAATCAACATAATGCTCCAAACAAGCATTAAACCATATAAATGGTAAACTGTCTGCATTTATAAAGCGCTTTTCCATCTGCATCAGATGCACAAAGCGCTTCACAAATTATGCCTCCCATTCACCCCGATGTGAGGGTGCGACCATACAATGTACTCACTACACATCAGTCAGGCCGGGATTTGAATCGAGGAACCTCTGGTCTCAAGCCTAATGCTTTAATCACTAGACCATCACCTCCCCTTTAGTATACAGGGCAAGAAACAATGCCAATCAGCAGCTTTACAACTATTTTGAAACCGTCTTGAGCTCATTATATTTCGCTTGGCAATTTCTCTTTATTTGAGGTGACTTCTAGCCAAAATGTCAAATGATGAAACTAGAAAGACACATGAGATGGCACCAAAAGACAACATCATGGTCTGTAGAGACGATAGACCCCATGATGTTAAGTCACAGCCTTACATGTTGTGAAATAATGTACCAGATTTCATGTGAACAGATTCATCTACTAATGTGTACACATCGCTACCTATAATTGTATTTCGGCTGTTTTTGGGTCCCCCTCATCATGAAAAGCTGTGTAATTTACTTTGTGTTCAAAGGAATTTCTGTTATCAGGTTGAAATTATGTGCAACTTCTCACAGGGCGATATATTAAATAAATATACACAAATACAGTTGTATACAAAGCTATGCTTTTTGGCCAGTTTAGTCATGGCCAAAAACTCCCAGTATTGGCACAGCACTGACAGGAACAGTCTGCCTATAGCCAAGGTTGGGTAGGATTACTTTGATGATACTTTGTGGATTACATGTATGTATGTACATACATGTATGCATTTGGATTACTTGTAATCTGATTACTTTTGGATTACATTTCAAAGTAATCCTACCCAACCTTGCCTATAGCATATTTAATACACAATGCTACTGTACACTCAGAATGATATTAAAGACCAACTATTATCATCAACATCAACCTAAACTGACAAGTGACCAGAATTCTTAGTTTTGTTTTTTTCCATTTATGCATATCTGTGGGGACTTTAATATAAATTTACTGCAAATGTGTCACAATGTAGTGGAACATTTGGAACAGTTTGGTCAGAGATGTGATTCAATAACAGAGAAATCTGAGGAAAAGTTAACTTGGGGGGTGGGGGGGTGGGTTGGCTAAGTGGGCCTCAGAAGTGAAATACATTTTTCTGCATTTCAGAGCAGTAAACTGAAGAATTTCATGAGACTTTCATGAGAAATTTCAGAAAGTTTTGCGATATACAACAGTCTGAATATTTATCAGCAAAGTTACACATCCTGACAATCCAGGAAATTATATTGAACTGTCCCCAACAGTAGGCCTGTTATGTTTACAGTAGAAAAGTATCCGAGTTGCACTTAAGATTTGTCAATATTCAATTGCACTAATAAAGGAACACAGTTTGACAAATTATTACAAAAAGCTTTACTTAGCAACTTAAAGGATCACAGCAAGTCATGTTCCTACAGTAATGTTCAGTATTTGAGTAGAGAAATACAGTCATATAACCGACTTCCATCTTAGAATTACAGGCTATGAAATAATATCAGCACAAGTTAGTTATTCTGAGACATTGTACCAATGTCCATGATTGGTGCCCATTAATAATAACTTAATGAGTAATAACAACAAGGAACTTTTGTCCGTAGTCCTGAATGAAAACAAGGTATCCAATGTTTCACAGAATATTTTAAAAATAATTGTTGTTCATAGCTTAAATTTTATTAATAGATTGTCTGGTGAGAAAGTGACAAGAATAATTTGATTTATAACGCTTTCTGGATAAATACATTCATCCTACACACTGATTCAGATCAGCGGTCCTGATGAGCAGACGCTCGGAAACAGTCAGCAATAACTCATTGTTTCCTAGAGCTATGGACTTTCCAGCCAGGTTGGCTGCGCACGGTACATGACGGTCGGTTCACTGGGGTCGTGGCTGCACAGCAAAGAGACAACAAACACTTTGTCCTGAAGGTTAACGAGATTTATTTATTTATTTTGTTGTTGGATTCAGAAGTGCTTGAGCCTGTTTGTCTGTGTGGACCGCTGGAATGACTTTCTATCAAATGAGCGGTTACTAAGAGAGACTAAGACCTGATTTATGCATCTCCGTCTCCACAGCTCCATGGCAACGCAGAGAGCTCTGCATCGCTGCATACCCTTTCCACGCACCTCTAAGTGGCCTAATGTGCACCTCCCAAAAATTGAAAGTACACGTACAGTAGTGTTCAGAATGATAGTAGTGCTATGTGACTAAAAAGATTAATCCAGGTTTTGATCCAACAAGACCAAGCATTCATGATATGCACACTCTTAAGGCTATAAAATTGGGCTATTAGTAAAAAAAGTAGAAAAGGGGGTGTTCACAATAATAGTAGTGTGGCATTCAGTCAGTGAGTTCATCAATTTTGTGGAACAAACAGGTGTGAAGCAGGTGTCCCCTATTTAAGGATGAAGCCAGCACCTGTTGAACATGCTTTTCTCTTTGAAAGCCTGAGGAAAATGGGACGTTCAAGACATTGTTCAGAAGAACACATAGTTTGATTAAAAAGTCGATTGGAGAGGGGAAAACTTATACGCAGGTGCAAAAAATGATAGGCTGTTCATCTACAATGATCTCCACTGCTTTAAAATGGACAAAAAAAAAAAAAAAAAAAAACAGACGTGTGGAAGAAAATGGAAAACAACCATCAAAATGGATAGAAGAATAACCAGAATGGCAAAGGCTCACCCATTGATCAGCTCCAGGATGATCAAAGACAGTCTGGAGTTACCTGTAAGTGCTGTGACAGTTAGAAGACGCCTGTGTGAAGCTAATTTATTTGCAAGAATCCGCCGCAAAGTCCCTCTGTTAAATAAAAGATGTGCAGAAGAGGTTACAATTTGCCAAAGAACACCTCAACTGCCTAAAGAGAAATGGAGGAATATTTTGTGGACTGATGAGAGTAAAACTGTTCTTTTTGGGTCCAAGGGCCGAAGACAGTTTGTGAGACGACCCACAAACTCTGAATTCAAGCCACAGTTCACAGTGAAGACAGTGAAGCAGGGTGGTGCAAGCATCATGATATGGGCATGTTTCTCCTACTATGGTGTTGGGCCTATATATTGCATACCAGGTATCATGAATCAGTTTGGATATGTCAAAATACTTGAAGAGGTCATGTTGCCTTATGATGAAGAGGACATGCCCTTGAAATGGGTGTTTCAACAAGACAATGACCCCAAGCACACTAGTAAACAAGCAAAATCTTGGTTCCAAACCAACAAAATTAATGCCTCGCAGATGTGAAGAAATCATGAAAAACTGTGGTTATACAACTAAATACTAGTTTAGTGATTCACAGGATTGCTAAAAAGCAGTTTGAACATGCTACTATTATTGTGAACACCCCCTTTTCTACTTTTTTTTTTGTTTTTACTAACAGCCCAATTTCATAGCCTTAAGAGTGTGCATATCATGAATGCTTGGTCTTGTTGGATTTGTGAGAATCTACTGAATCTAGTGGTACCTTGTTTCCCATGTAACAATAAATAATATACTCAAAACCTGGATTAATCGTTTTAGTCACATAGCACTACTATTATTCTGAACACTACTGTAGAAACAAATGGCGACTCCAAAGGTCATGATTAGACACTTTTCTGGTTTCACTTCTTTCTTTCCCGTCATATTTAGAAGTTTTTGCAGGAAGCACATTGATTGCATTTCGATCACGGATCAAATAGAGGAATGTTTGGCAGAAAAATCACCAAATATGACCAACATGGAGTCAAAACACTACAAAGATGCTGAAATGACCAGTAATTCAAGGAGGGAAATTGCATGTAATGTTGGTTTGGATGTTGATGATTGCATAAAGAAGGACAGCTTGTTGAGGGACAAATTAATTCAGAAAAAGGAAACACAAGAAAAAGACCAGGAACAGTGGCAGTGCAGGTAGAAAGAAAGTCCTGCTTTGTTCTCCACATCGTGCCCCCTCCTATTCTGGGGATAAGTTGCATTACGACACCCACCTGTACGACGGAGAACTTCGAAAGGGTCACACCCACATCGTCATTGTGCGGCCACGGAGTTATAGAGTTGGAGAAGCGTAAATCAGGCTTAATAAGATGAGGAGTATGACTTGCATTGTGAGCAAGTGTCAGCTATGACATCTTGCCCACATGGGCTGTTTCTCTGTTGAGGACCCCAGTAGCTGGAGAAGGTTAAAGGAATACCCACATTTGACCTGGCTGTAGCAGAGCTGTGGGAATAGACCAGTTGTCTGCCTGGGTAGTTGCCATCCAGGACCCAAGACGGTTCTGTGGCATTTTGGATGCAGCAAAGCGCAACACAAGCACATGCTCCCAGACTTTACTTAACTTGTGAGTGCTGCGCTGTGGCATCTATTCCACTCAGATGGTGATTTTTACCACAACTGCATCAAAATGAATGCAGTCAACACATCAAGTCACATGACACAAAAATCACACTAATTAATCCATGATTCATATGTGTACCAAACACAATATTTCATCAAAATCCAACAACTACTTATTGAGGTATTTTTTACGCAAATACTGTAAACAGACCAAATATGCAGTTGCGGTCAGAGTTCTGCACACAGATTCATGCACATGAATATCATAGCATTACTGAGCTTTCATTAATTTCTTTCTTTTAGCAACACTGTGGCTTAGTGGTTAACACTGTTGCCTCACAATGGCAAAGTCCGGGTTTGTCTGTCTAGGGTGTACCCAACCTCTCACCCAGTGACTGCTGGGAGAGGCTCCAGTCCCTCCATGATCTTTAACTGGAATATGTTGAGTTGAGAAAAAAAATGGATGGATTATTTCTTCAACTGGAGAAGTATGACTGTACAAAACTCATCTTTAATTTAAAAGGGGGGGGGGGGAGATTTTGTCTTCAAGTTTTAATCCATTATGGGTTTTCTAAAATCAACACAGGGACAAAAATCATATATATGGATTCAAAATTATAGATGCACTCACAATGAATTCAGCAGAGCTGCAGTGATTAATCAGTTAAATATTAACTGACTATTAAATGAATCAATAACTATTTTGACAATGGATAATTCACTTTGAGATTTCAGCTTCTTAAATGCAACCATTTGCTGGTTTATTTTATTATTTTATTTACTCCTCTCTCAACTCCACTTTCAAATTTTTGAGCGGTACTGTATACGGACACATAAACACCACAAATCCTTTGATATATAATTATCTAAAAACTAACTACGCTGCAAGTTTACAGCCCAGTGCATGATTCTAATGTCTTTTGCAAGCTGTCTGAAGATCAGTTTGCTCTGTATCCTTGTTCAGTGTGTGTCAGTGGTGTTTTCTCTTCTTGTGGATAGAGCAGGACTGCTCTCCAAGCACTCTACTGGAAATACATGACTGTAGATTTATTGTATGTGGTTAAATCAGCTTTTTACAGGCCTGCTAATTGCTTCTTTCCACTGCTACCATCTATCCTTTCTGTAATTACTTCCTGTTGCAGAGGCCACACAGCAATGCAATGAGCGCATATGCTCTTAGAAGCATTACTAGAAAGATTAATATTCTTCTCATATTAATAGTAAAATATGTAGCAGAAAAATACTAGAGCGCTCCCACACTAATTCTTTAGTTTAACAAGGACAATGACTTGGAATAATTTAGCCTCACCTATTTTTATTCCCTCTCCTGTTAGAGGCTGGATCATGTCAGGCCAAAGATGGGGTGTCTTGATTCAATTACGTGCACTTAGTGAAATCAACAGACTTTCAGTATTTCTGCTCAATTTCCCAGAAACCTCTATTCCACTTTGTAGCCTTCCAGTGTTGTTATCTGCCATCTTTTTAGCTATGGTATTAACAGTGTTCTATTTTCACCCACTGGCATAGCATACAGACAGAAAATTAAAAAAACAAACAAACAAAAAAAAAAAACACAACATGAAAATATAAGGACATTATGGAAGGAAAGTTCAACAAACTCACCCACAACTGCAAGGTTATGTTCAGATCCACAAGCAATCTGCATAGAAAAAAAGAAGTGCTTACTGAAACTAGACAGCTGAGAAAAACATAATTTTTATGCCATTACACTGGTCAACAATTTTTTTTCTTGCATGGATTTTTAAAACTGATTTAGGATAACTTTGGGGTGCTGAATCCGAATCTGAGCTCGGATTTCCTCTGACACATCATGTATTTTTGCAATCTGCATGTTCCTTATTGATGGATTACGCAAAAAACTTGTTCATTCACTCATGAGTTTGACACCACTAATCATGCACAAAAGCAGCTTGAAAAGCGTAGTTTTAAGCCAGGTTTGCAAAATGTGAACAAGATCCATATCATTTATGGCGCTGAAGAGGTGTGTGAGACTGCAGATTTTACATCAATGCTTGATACAAGAAATATGTTTTCATATCTTAAAAACGTGATGTGATTGGCAAAAACTAACACCAGGTTCGGACTCAGCACTCCAAAATTCCCCAAAATATGTTGAAACACTCCATGCAAGAAAAATTGTGTTGACCAGTGTTATAGATAATGAGAGCACCATCACTGATTATTAGTAGCAAACCCTGTATGAGTATGTACTGTAAGTGTCACCGGAACATAGGTTGCACCTGTAAAAGAATGTGTCTTGAAGAAGGAAAAAACAAACAAAACATTAAGTCAGTCTGAAATCGCACCTTTTTTTTTCCCCCTGTATGTGGAACTCACTTTTTGGGGGGTAGGCTTAACAACGAAGAGGAACTCTGTGTAGGACATGTGCACACCACAGGTTGTGTTGTTACTCAACATAAGGACTTTTACACTGCCTAAAAGCAAGACTGAAAAATAACTGGACAACATAATGTTATTTTACATAGTTTGGACAAAAGAAATCATCAGATGCACAGTTTGCTGCCAAAGTGTTAGAAATGCTACAATAAAAATGGGAGTTAAAACAGGGGTGGTGGCCAAGTGGTTAGTGATAAAGTTTCCCAGTTCAAACCCCATCCGTGCCAAGTAATGTGGAGTTGTGTCAGGAAGGGCATCTGGTGTAAAACTTGTGCCAATTCAACATGCAGATCCATCTTGGATTTGCTGCGGTGACCCCGAGTGCAAACGAGAGCAACCAAAGGGACATACATGTAATTGTAAATTCAGCTCTTTAATTTTGGATTTTTGTGCATTGTTATCATGAAGTTTTTTTAATTGGTGTTTATTCTATTATTATATTATCAGGCTTTATTTTGTGTGGTGCTTTGTTAAATACAGTGAGGAAAATAAGTATTTGAATACCCTGCGGTTTTGCAAGTTCTCCCACTTAGAAATCATGGAGGGGTCTGAAATTTTCATCTTAGGTGCATGTCCACTGTGAGAGACAATCTAAAAAAAAAAAAATCCGGAAATCACAATGTATGATTTTTTAATAATTTATTTGTATGTTGCTGCTGCTAATAAGTACTTGACCCCCTACCAACCAGCAAGAATTCTGGCTCTCACAGACCTGTTAATTTTTCTTTAAGAAGCCCTCTCATTCTGCACTCTTTTCCTGTATTAATTGCACCTGTCTGAACTTGTTACCTGTATAAAAGACACCTGTTCACACACTCAATCAATCACATTCCAACCTGTCCACCATAGCCAAGACCAAAGAGCTGTCTAAGGACACCAGGGACAAAACTGTAGACCTGCACAAGGCTGGGATGGACTATAGGACAACAGGCAAGCAGCTTGGTAGAAGACAACAACTGTTATGATTATTTATTAGAAAGTGGAAGAAACACAAGATGACTGTCAATCTCCCTCAGTCTGGGATTCCATGCAAGAGCTCACTTTGTGGGGTAAGGATGATTCTGAGAAAGCTCAGAACTACACAGGAGGACCTGGTCAATGACCTGAAGAGAGTTGGGACCACAGTTACAAAGATTACATTAGTAACACATGATGCTATCATGGTTTAAAATCCTGCAGGGCAGCAAGGTCCCCCTGCTCAAACCAGCACATGTCCAGGCCCGTTTGAAGTTCACCAGTGACCATCTGGATGATCCAGAGGAGATATGGGAGAAGGTCATGTGGTCAGATGAGACCAAAATAGAGCTTTTTGGAATCAACTCCACTTACCATGTTTAGAGGATGAGAACAACCCCAAGAAAACCATCCCAACCGTGAAGGATGGGGGTGGAAACATCATACTCTGGGGGTGTTCTTCTGCAAAGGGGACAGGACGACTGCACCGTATTGAAGGGAGGATGGATGGGGTCATGCATTGCGAGATTTTGGCAAACAACCTCCTTCCCTCAGTAAGAGCACTGAAGATGGGTCATGGCTGGGTCTTCCAGCATGACAAAGACCCCAAACACACAGCCAGGGCAGCTAAGGAGGGGCTCCGTAAGAAGCATTTCAAGGTCCTGGAGTGGCCTGGCCAGTCTCCAGACCTGAACTCAATAGAAAATATCTGGAGGGAGCTGAAACTCCAAACCTGAAAGATCTAGAGAAGATCTGTATGGAGGAGTGGACCAAAATCCCTGCTGCAGTGTGTGAAAACCTGGTGAAACTACAGGAAACGTTTGACCTCTGTAATTGCAAACAAAGGCTACTGTACCAAATATTAACACTGTTTTTCACAGGTGTTCAAATACTTATTTGCAGCAGTAACATACAAATAGATTATTTTAAAAAAATCATACATTGTGATTTCCTGATTTTTTTTTTAGATTATGTCTCTCACAGTGGACGTGCACCTAAGATGAAAATTTCAGACCCCTCCATGATTTCTAAGTGGGAGAACTTGCAAAATCGCAGGGTGTTCAAACACTTATTTTCCGCACTGTAAATAGTTCTGAATAATTACAACAACAACAACAACAATAATAGTAATAATAATATACAAATAAAGAATGTTTATGAGTTCAATGGTATGAATGTTTCATGACGTGAAAGCTGGAACATACCATTCAATGAGGTGAATGACAAGGATCCACTCAGCCGTTATATAACAATAAATAATGTGTGATTTTTTTTTTTTTTTGGTACATGCAACATACTGGAGTATGTGAGTAAGGGGCGGTGGCCAAGTGGTTAGTGCCCTTGGTTTCAGTGCAGAAGGTTCCCGGTTCAAACCCCACCCCGCCAAAGTTTCTCCATGTGATGTGGAGTTGCATCAAGAAGGGCATCCGGTGTAAAACCTGCGCCAATTCAACATGCAGCTCCACCTCAGACTTGCTGTGGTGACCCCGAGTGAAAAACAAGGGAGCAGCCGAAGGGTCTTACTTACAACATACTGGAGTATAAATAGCAGGACTTCCCAAATTAATTTAAAAAAATCAGTTTTATATTCCAGAAAATCTGTTATGGATATTGTGTGCACTAAACAGAATCTAAATTCTTGATGGTTTCATATTCACAAAATAAATCAGATATGGCATACAATCAGGTCTGTACAATTTTAGACAGTGACTTTTCTCCTTTTTTGCAGGGATTAGCATATCACCATAATGGTGTAGAAATAACAGCGAAGATGTGATTGAAGCACAGACTTGTAGTTTCAGTTCAAATGTTTCAACAAAAATAATCACACTAAGCATTCGGGAATTACAACCTTTTTAACACAATACCTACCCCCTCTATATAAGTAAACGCTATACAGGCCCTAATGCCCATTGGGACAGTGCTCATCCCTGGACACTACAGCATGAAGTGAATAAGAGTCTACAACTTCGTCTGGAATGGGATGTGCACAGGTTACTTCCCCATCCAAGGCTAAATCCACCCATTTAACATCTGGGAGGATTGAAACAACGCAGATGAAATGTCTCACGTAAGGATACAAACAGGCATCCTGAAGCACAGTGAACCAAACCTTGGTCCTCAGTTTTGCAGTCAGCTTCTATATCACAGAGCAACCTACTATATTTTCATACGCCGTGCGTAATTAGTCATAATTATAATGATTACTGTTCAAACAAACAATTGCTTCCAAAGCCAGTATCCTTTAGACAGGTCAGGGGGTGGACACACAAAATGCAAACAGTATGGTACTATGTGCGGTGAGTCTGTCTGGAGTAGACAGTTTTCAAAAACTGTGCAAGAAGCAGGCTAGTGAGGGAAGCCACCAAGACACCCAGACAACTCAAAGAAGTGACAGAACTTCTCTGTGATTGGAGAAACTGCACGCATCGTCTGTCTCTTGCAAAGTGTATTAGAAAAACCAAGTCAGAAGAGGTCTGCAAGCATATGCTAGTACTGCACATCACTACATCCACCATTTTAAGGAATCACCTTGGTTTCTGGATGGCAACCATGCAAGCAAAAGAAAAAATATCCATCTCCACCTTTCAAGAAAGTAGCCATGTACCTGCTGCAGCCAGATGAAACATGGCCTCAGACAAGTTCTGTTCTTCCTACCACACACAGCTGCCTTGACAAACTCCTGCTCCTCCCTTTGGGAGAAGAAACCTCTGCACTTAATAAATCCAAGCAGTTCTGTCCATAATGCAGAAAAAGCTGCACTGTATGTATGTTTTAAACATTAAAAATGTAAATCTACACTAGACCAGCTATCATTCAGTGGCTTTTTAACAACCTAGGTTTATGGTGCCCCCTGCTGGACTGAGTACATCAATCCTGCCAATGCTATAATCTAAGGACATTTTCAACTTGTATTATGATTCACATGATACTGCCAAAGAAAAAACCACAGTTACAATTTCACTATATTCCAAATAATTTTCAGAATTGTATCATAAATTAACCAAGACGAGGAAACATGAGGCCAAAGTCATTCGGAAGTGACAATCAAAGGACAATTTTGACATCTGTCCTGATGTATGATCAGCACTACCGAATCCACAAATGAAAGGGTTTTGTTTCTTTGTTTGAAGACAATTGACAGCAGACCCTGCTGCACTGCTCGCTAATTTTCAAGGCACAGCAACAGAACAGTCATTAATCCATGATTTGTCTCTTTGTAATAGGTAACTAAAACACACACACACACACACACACACACACACACACACACACACACACACACACACACACACACACACACACACACACACACACACACACACACACACACACACACACACACACACGTGAAGTAGTATGACACAAAACATCTCTGTTTGAACAGCTGGTAACTCTGGTTTATCAAGGAAATCCCCACACTTGTATGTTGCCACACACACTGCAGATAGAATTCCCCTGATGTTTTCCCAGATCAGCTGGACTGCACAGAATAAGAACTCTTTCTCTAAATGAGTGGTCACAAACTTGTTTCATTAAACGCCAAGGTGGTGCATGTTTTGGACTGACGCTGACAGAATCAGCAGATGATTTCATTAAACTTCTCTCCTCATCTGTGAAATCGAAATCTGTAGTTGACAGTTATATCATGAAAGCAGAGTCAAGGTCAAATAAAAGCTGATGGCATGCTGCAATTAATAAAACCATATGAGAAGGGAATTTATATAACTATAATCAGTATCTGCAAGAAACAATTAGAAACAGCATGTGTCTGCTACAAGATCTATTTCAGTGAGAAAGAAAGAAAAAAAGACTAAAATGTCAGGCAAGTCAAGTCAAGTCAAGTCTGGGAACATGTGCTGGTGCTGCGCTTCGCCTGGATGGCAACCACCCAGGCGAACCGGTCCATTCCCACATCTCTAAAATAACCATCTAGGCATAACACACCTCGGCATCCCCTTGGCCTTCTCCAGCACCTGCAGTCCTCAACACTCAGGCACCTGGGTGCTGGATCATGTGCGTCACTGTAAAATTAACTAATACTGTAGTCCTGTCACACCTTGACAATCTACCCAGCGTATGCCAAGACTTAGTAAAAAATTTGGCAAATATGCTGGGTGCTTTGAATAAGTTATGCAGCTGTCACATTGGGCCTCATGTATCAACGTTGCGTACAATATTTGAGCGTATATGGGGTGTACGCCAAAACGGCTGCGCTACTTGGCATTTATCAATGTGGTCGTTGGCATACGCTGCGCTGAAAATATACACCAGGGCGAGAAGTGGCGTAAATTATACACCAAAATGAACCAGCGCTGGAATCCACATAAAAATGAAGATGATCAACATGATAAACAGTGCCATTATACAAATCAATGCATATGTTACATAAATAACACTTTCCTGATTATACTACATAATAATCAATACAAATCCCGCCTTTGCGGGATTGTTATAGAGCACGATCCGTGGTCACGCCTTTTTCTCCAGACTTCGAGCCTGGAGCCAGAGCAGTGCTGAGCTTAACTTCATGTGGTGTGATCGTTTTAGACTATGAAATTGATAATAACAACTGTAGTTTCGTCATTCCCTTAATTCGCCCGTGCTGCAACCAGATTTTGTCGTCTCCATTCGATTGTCACAATAAAATACAGAAATACATTTAAAAAATAAAGAAATTTGACAGATTAGGCGTCTTATTAATTGAGCGAGCAAATATCCACATGTCAAGAATTATTGACGTGAAAAGAGAATACAGTGGTCCCTCGCTATAACGCCGTTCACCTGTCGTGGCCTCGGAGTCTCGCGGAGTATTTAGTCCAATTTTGCATGCCTTTTTTTTTTTTTTTTTTTACAGTGTTCTGCGTGTCTGTTTATAAGAATCTTGTTGCCCAGAAGAGAAAAGAGCGCCAACAACTACTCATAACTGTGTTTGTCACACGGACACAGACACCTGCTGCAGCCAGGTGTGAGTGGGAAAAGGCGTGGCGTCAGGACGCAGAGGCCCGATCTGTGAAATACTGGTGAGTCACTATTAATAATTTCTTATGTGTCCGACCTCGTTCGTTGATCGTTAAAATTAATTTGTTAGTTCTAAATGCCATCATAATTATTTATAGGAAAACATTCTATTTTTATTTCTCAAACAAATGTTTGGGCCTGAAAACAGTTTGGTATTATTTTCCTACTAAGGTTTGAACTTTGAGAGTGTTTACACATGAGAGAAAAGTCAGAAAATGTTCATGCCTGATTGAGAAAGTGTATAAACTGTGTAGTGAGGGGTTTTACAGCTTTGAAACGTCTATAATAATTGTAAAAAATAATGCTGACTACGTTGCGGTTTCGCGTATTACGGGCTATTTTTTAGAACGTAACTCCCGCGATAAACGAGGGACCACTGTAACACTTTTTTGATTATGCTACAAAACAATTAATATGACGGCTGCTTTTGACGCTCTGTTGGCACGCGTCGTGATTGGTGGAGTTCTTTTTCATTGCCGTCTTCCCGTCTTCCATGTCGTAAAATGAGGGTGTGTCTGAAGCGGAGTCTGAATATTTATGGGCGTGTTTATTATAATTACGATCGTTTCCACCCGCCGCATTTATCAAGATCACGTCAGGCGTACGCCAGAATTGGGCAGGTGCGCACTGCTTGATACATGTCACGACGACTTTGGTGTATTTCAAGTTTACGCCGTAAATTTACACCACAAGTGCGCAACATTGATACATGAGGCCCAGTATGACAATTTAGCCAGTATATGCAGACATCCCCATTTCCACCAAGCGGTCCGGGTCTATATGGTACAGGTCAGAACGGTTAAGTCTGTCTTGGCTTGCATTTCCACCACCAGCAGAACCCTTTTGTTTGGCAGGCAGAGCATGTAGGTGTTGACATGCACATCATCAACCACGTGTACGCTGCCGTGCAGCCTCACCCCTTCACACGGAGGCCAAACAGAGTAATTTAACTTTTTTTTTTTTTTTTGTCTTGGTGGATCATGGGATTTCTTTTCATCACGTGTGGAATGCTGAAGAACTGACTGATGAATGTGGTAAACGCTGATGTGAATTAATGAGATGCTGTGACTTTTAACTTTTAAAATAAGTAAATTTTCTTGTGGCACAAAGTGTTGGTGTTCTCTGATTCAGCCTGAGAAATGCACAAAACACAGAAGGACTTCTTTTAAAACTCTACGTTTCTTCAGCAATGACAGGGAACTAAAGTATTTTCAAATGCTGTTTTCCAAAATCAGGACACTTTATGTGGATACATTTTCGTCAGGATATGATGATGAATCCGACTGAAACAACTTAACAGGTAAGATTAAGACTTTATATTTACTCAGTGTCTGAATGGTTTTAATATTTGAAACAGTCTGAACTATTCGCATGAGGACTGCAGCTTTCAGTTGTGCAGCCAATCAATGGATGTATTTCGACTTATGAGTAACTTGCAAGAAACATGTGTCAACAATCGCATAACTTACCTACAACTTATGGCCCACATATGCGGAACATATGACACATATGCTGACGTGTCAAAAATATTGTGCATGCCCAAAATTTTTTGAAGAACTTGCCGTACACCAGCGCACTTCACTGTGCTCTTAACATACAAAACTTACATATAACTTATTAGATGTACATCAGCATATTCTGTGTATTTTTCATATGTTGGCATACGCTGGCTAAATCATCAAGATGTGACAAGGCCATAACCAAACAAATATTTTGTGCTAAACTCATCTTAATATTCACAGTCGGACATTAAGGCTTGTCCAACTGCTGGGATAAGTAAAAAATATGATCAGACAGCACAGATCCTTTATAACCTTGCCCGACTCAGACAAGCCCAATTTTTCTTTCTGAAGCAGTCTTTCTTTTTTTGCATTATTACAAGTTTTGGAGCTTTCCTGACAGCATGGGCACTGTACACGCAGCCTGTGAAAAACAGCCTTGTGAGGGTTTCCCACAAAAGCCACATTGATAAATCCACTGTATATCCTGGTGATGAACAGATGAAAGCTCTGATTAAATCCAAAAATAATTCCTCCAATAACGGGTAATTTTTTGAATAGGCAGTTGATTGACTTAAAAAAACTGGGCATTCTTTGTCTCCAGGGGGTGAACCCCCAGCAAAGTATTTTTTTTTCATAATACACGAATGAACTGCTTCACTTTAAATATGCAATAAGTCTATTTAAGACCATCTGTCTTGCTGTTTGAGAGCAAGGAGTTGATAAGAACAGACAGCTCTGCAGTTGCACACACACTTGACAACCCTAAAGGTCCACTTTTTTAGCAGTTTTAAAATACTTTTTTTTTGCAAATGATAATAATAATATTCTAATATTTTGAAAAAAGTAAGATTTAATATTAACATTATCTTCATCATTGACTTATTATTTGTAATCAGTGTTGCCACGGTTACTTTGAAAGGTTACTTTATTAGTTCCTTTTTAGTTACTTTATATGGTTACTTCATTAGCATCTTTATGCAGTTACTTTATTAGGAACTGCCAACAACTTGTAACTAATAAGTAATGTAATTAATAAGGTAGCCAGTAATCTAACTTGGTTACTCTTAAGATTGAGTAATCAGCAAAGTAACTTATCAGAAAAGTAACTTATAGTTACTTTTTTAAAGATTGAGTACCCAGAAAAGAAACTTATAGTTACTTTTCTGATAAGTTTGGGTACTCAGTACTCAGTAGTCAGTTACTTTTCTGATAACACTAAGTTACTTTTCTGAGTACTCAATTTTAAAAATAACCAAGTTAGATTACTAGTTACTTCATTAATTATATTCATCAGCTGCCGACAAGTTGTCGGCATCTATTTGTATTATAATGTTTGGAAAGAGGTGTCATTTGATTTAAAATGGCGATTCGCTCTGAAGTTATTAATTCTGATCGAAATCTGCACAGCTCTTTGGAGCTCTGCACTTAGTCCCACAAAACAGAGGCTACTGTTATTATTATTATTATTTGCTTTACCTGATGGACAACTTTGGGCTGAGCTCCTCACACTGGATGATGCTCACACCAGAGAACCATTGCGTAAAACTCCAGTGTAGAACATTGGACGTTTCTTGCCTGCAACAGGACAAGAGTCCCAGTTCGTGACTTTAATCCACACAAAGCTGACTCACGATTGACATCTTTAAATGGCTTTGAAAGGGGTTAATGAAGACATTGCAGACCTGCCACTGGAAGCGAAGCAAAGAACGAGAGAACAGCTGGTCAAAGCGCTGCTTTGTTGCTTCAAGCTTCCAACAGACCCGCTGCAGTCTGCAATCAACATAGAGAAATAATCATTTCCCGATAAACGCCCTCAAAACAACGGCTGCTCCAGTGTCCCGAACTAAAGGACCAATAAGGAAATCGTTAAGCTTTCTGGCTTCTGTCCATGGTGCATTCAATGTCCATCGGAAAAAAAAAATATATATATATCAATAAAAGCAGGCAGTGTGTGATGCAACATGATTCAACCCGTCAAATGAATCGATGCACACTGAATGAACCGATGCAGAGCTGCACGGCACCAGGACAGAGCCCTGCGCTGTTGTTTAAGGCAGACAGGTAGACAGTTAAGGTAGTCCGGATTTGGGTAAGATGTTAGTGTTATAGTGAGGCAAATAAGTATTTGATCCACTGTCAATTTTGCAAGCTTGCCCACCTTCAACGACTGGAGAGGTCTGTAATCTTTATCGTAGGTACACTTCAACTGTGAGAGACAGAATCTAAAAAAAAAAAAAAAAAAATCAGAAAATCACACTGTATGATTTCTATGAATGAAGAATAGAGACCTTCTCCATTGTATAGGTGGGAAAACTTGCAAAATCGACAGTGGATCCAGTACTTTTTTTGCCTCATTGTATATGACAGTTTCATGTTGTCTTGTTTGCACATTCTGCTTCTAGAAGGCCCACGGTTACCAAATACAACCACAAAGTATTCACTGACCATAGCACTGTTTGCATTTATGTTGTTGGAAAAAAAACAAGGAAGAATATTTGCTGTCACTGGGACTGACTTTGAGTTAAACTGGCACTTCAACATTTGCATTCCATTATTATATTATTTGCACTGTTTTATATTGTTGTGCTATGTTATTGAACATAGCACCTTTTTTATTATTCGTAGTGTGAACACTGTTAGGACTTTCTAAATATTTACACAAAACCTGAACCAGAGCTCTGGTTTTATTTATGTTATTCCAATTAAATTATTTTGTATTGTTATTTTATGTTATTTTAGTGTGTGTTTGTGTGTCGGTGTGTTTGATCATAATTAAACCATTAAGGTCTGTCATACGGCTGTTGTCCAATAATGTTTGGGGTGATGTGTACACATGGAGGGTTCAGGACACAAAACCATAATCTCGTCTAGGGCACCAAAATGGCTCAAGCTGGCTCTGCTGAAAGGGGTACGATGCATCCTACGACATGGCCTAATTGCAGATGCACTGAACTACATGATACGCCCACTGCATGAAACACGCATTTCACAGAGGGTGTCACAATAAAACTCCACCCCAAATAACCTTAAATAAACAGGTTTAATTTCCACTTTAACATAATTGTCCATTTTCTTACATAAATTATGTCAGTGACTTCAAAATGAAAAGTCCTGTTATTGTTTAAAGCCAAACTAGTGACATACGATGCAGTATAAGGCGTGCCATAATCATGCCATCACTGACTAGTCAATGTCACAATGAAAGCATCATTGCAGAACAGTAAGTTACAGTATTTTCTGGACTATAAGTTAGACCGGAGTATTCGTCACATCTGTCCAAAAATACATCATGAAGACAATAAAAACTTATACAAATAGCACCAGTCGTTAAGCCACATTTATGTTTGAAAACTAGTGCAACTACATCATGCAACAAGTAGCAAAATTAACTGTATCGGTACATTATTTATTCATAATTCGCACACACTACGTTGTCAATGAGAGGCCAACAAGCTAATTCATTTTATTATATGAGGCACAAAACATGAGTAAACTCCTTCTTGTCACCAATGAACAGATGATCGTAGGTAAGGTAAACATGCAATGCAATTAAATGCTTGAAAACTTGGTACATAATTTATGTGTTACCAGTCAGAAGCTAAGGAGCTAACTAATGTTAATGTATGAGGCACAAAAAAAAAAAAAACATGTAAACTCCTTCTTTGGCCTCTGAACAGACCATCACAGGTAAGGTAAATCAGCAACGCATTTAAATATTTGAAAACGTGGCACATTACATACCACTAAGATCACTTTAGCAATCAGACAATAACGAGCTAATTAGTGTTTTTAATAAACCATAGTTAAGGTGTTGAAGTTAGCTGAGAAAACTAATTTTGAGCCTTATTTTACAAGTATGAAGTGGCACAACATTTATAAACAACATAGTAATATAAAATACAAAATAAAATACAAAAAATAACATATGTTGAGTCAAAAAAGCTTGTCTCAGATATGACTCAAAATAAGACATTTCCAAGACTCTTTCAATTAACAGACTTTAAGATGTATTATCAAAAGATAAATCTTTATATCTTGCTGAAATTTCATGTGTTAAGTAATTTTGTCTTACACAAGTGTATATTAGATATTTTGAGTAGAAATAAGACAAATATGCTTGGAAAGATTTTGCCTTTTGCAGTGCATTTGATAATTTTTAACAAATATATTCTTGCGAAAATGCTCATTTGTTTGTCCTTGGTGAAGGTATTGCATATGCTGTGAATGCTGGTTTCATTCTGTGTGCTAATTATTAACAGATGTTACCTGTGTTGCTCCAAAGAGCCCTTCAACCTCTGCAGGAAGACATGCTTGGCTGAATCCTTCTGCTGAAAAACCAGCTGACTGCCCCTTTCGCCTCTGACTGGTCGTTGCTGTTCGGCCCAGCTGTCCATAATTTTCTCTTCCCCATGTGAACACTCGCCCACTCTCTGAAAAGGATGACCTTGTTCAGCCATGTATAGTCCTGTTAAAGCAGTGAGCGTAGTTGACAGACATGTTATTATGTCTCACCTGTTTGAGCAACAATATGCGTCCAGCCACTCCACACACGAATTGCTTTTTCTCCGTTCAGCAGTGAGCGCTTCAGAAGAGTAGGACACGGCAAGAACAGCTGTGTGGTTGTAAGCTGGCCGTGCTTATTGCTTCCCCACAGAAACAAGTCACCCTCTCCTGCACACACCACATGACTGACATATTACTGATCACAGAAACGCAAAGCAGTAACCGAGCTGTACTGGTCAACTATTACAGGAGAGATGATGAGAGGTCAAAGATTACATATGAATGGAAGTGACCTTCCACCTGGATTAAGTCTGAAGACAACCAGAAGGTGTTTTCATTTAATGGCACCTGAGCAACTCAAAATGGATTACATACGTGTAAGCTGAAGAGCTGCCCTGCTTCCAACTCTTGAATTGAATTCTGCTGATTTATGCAAGCCTAAAATTAACAGGAATGTCCAATGTTTTTACAGAGATTGGATGATGATACACTGAGCCGTTACAGACGCTAATTCCAACCACTATGACTGTGAAAAACATGCTGGAGAGCCTTTATTTACTACATTTAGAAATGTTTCAAAATATATAATTTAGAAGTTCCAAGAATATATGAAGCTTTTGTAAATCAGTGTGACTCACAGTTGCATCAAACAAAACATTTTTGTTGTTTTTTGCTTTATCTTTTCCCACCCGGCATTTCTAAGCAGCTTTGTTCATAAAACCTGGTCCTGACCTGCATTCCCACACAGCCTCCTTTGTGTGATTATATTCTCAGCACCGTTTCACCAACACATTAATCGCATCCTTAAACCACTTCAACCTACTACCCTGCAAGTTATAAGATATTTCTCCTACTTTTGACATACCCTGATTATCTCAATTTAATTAATCATCATAGCACCAAATTACACTCAACAAAAATATAAATGCAACACTTTTGGTTTTGCTCCCATTTTGTATGAGATGAACTCAAAGATCTAAAACGTTTTCCACATACACAATATCACCATTTCCCTCAAATATTGTTCACAAACCAGTCTAAATCTGTGATAGTGAGCACTTCTTTGCTGAGATAATCCATCCCACCTCACAGGTGTGCCATATCAAGATGCTGATTAGACACCATGATTAGTGCACAGGTGTGCCTTAGACTGTCCACAATAAAAGGCCACTCTGAAAGGTGCAGTTTTGTTTTATTGGGGGGGGGGGATACCAGTCAGTATCTGGTGTGACCACCATTTGCCTCATGCAGTGCAACACATCTCCTTCGCATAGAGTTGATCAGGTTGTCAATTGTGGCCTGTGGAATGTTGGTCCACTCCTCTTCAATGGCAGTGCGAAGTTGCTGGATATTGGCAGGAACTGGTACGTGCTGTTGTATACGCCGGTCCAGAGCATCCCAAAAATGCTCAATGGGTGACATGTCCGGTGAGTATGCCGGCCATGCAAGAACTGGGACATTTTCAGCTTCCAAGAATTGTGTACAGATCCTTGCAACATGGAGCCACGCATTATCCTGCTGCAACATGAGGTGATGTTCTTGGATGTATGGCACTACAATGGGCCTCAGGATCTCGTCACGGTATCTCTGTGCATTCAAAATGCCATCAATAAAATGCACCTGTGTTCTTCGTCCATAACAGACGCCTGCCCATACCATAACCCCACCGCCACCATGGGCCACTCGATCCACAACACTGACACCCACTCACCCACACAACGCCACACACGCTGTCTGCCATCTGCCCTGAACAGTGTGAACCGGGATTCATCCGTGAAGAGAACACCTCTCCAACGTGCCAAACGCCAGCAAATGTGAGCATTTGCCCACTCAAGTCGGTTACGACGACGAACTGGAATCAGGTCGAGACCCCGATGAGGACGACGAGCATGCAGATGAGCTTCCTTGAGACGGTTTCTGACAGTTTGTGCAGAAATTCTTTAGTTTTGCAAACCGATTGTTTCAGCAGCTGTCCGAGTGGCTGGTCTCAGATGATCTTGGAGGTGAACATGCTGGATGTGGAGGTCCTGGGCTGGTGTGGTTACACGTGGTCTGCGGTTGTGAGGCTGGTTGGATGCACTGCCAAATTCTCTGAAACTCCTTTGGAGACGGCTTATGGTAGAGAAATGAACATTCAATACACGAGCAACAGCTCTGGTTGACATTCCTGCTGTCAGCATGCCAATTGCACGCTCCCTCAAATCTTGCGACATCTGTGGCATTGTGCTGTGTGATAAAACTGCACCTTTCAGAGTGGCCTTTTATTGTGGGCAGTCTAAGGTGCACCTGTGCACTAATCATGGTGTCTAATCAGTATCTTGATATGGCACACCAGTGAGGTGGGATGGATTATCTCAGCAAAAGAGAAGTGCGTACTATCACAGATTTAGACTGGTTTGTTAACAATATTTGAGGGAAATGGTGATATTGTGTCCAGCCCCTCTCCAGGAGTTGGGTACCAGAGCCCAAGCTGTGCGTGGAGGTGAGCCCGACTATCTCTAGTTGGTATCTCTCAACCTCCCGCACACGCTCAGGCTCCTTCCCCCCTAGCGAGGTGACATTCCACGTCCCAACAGCCAGGGGCTGTGAGCATGGACCGGGCCGCCGGGCCACTCGCCCTCGACCGCCACCCAATCCTCTCTGCACCCGACCCCCATGGCCCCCTCTGCAGGTGGTGAACCCACAGGAGTCACTCTTTCGGGCTGAGCCCGGCCGGGCCCCATGGGCTAAGGCCTGACCACCAGGCGCTCGCGCACAAGCCCCAACCCCAGGCCTGGCTCCAGGGTGGGACCCCGGCTCCGCCATACCGGGCGACATCACGGTCCTTGATCTTTTACATGATCGAGGGTTCATGGGAGTTTGCCCAACCAGTCCACATGTGTTTTGTGGATCTGGAGAAGGCATTCGACCGTGGCCCTCGGGGCACCCTGTGTGGAGTGCTCCAGGAGTACAGGGTCCGGGGTCCTTTGCTAAGGGCTATCCGGTCCCTGTATGACCGCAGCAGGAGCTTGGTTCGCATTGCCGGTAGTAAGTCAAACCTGTTTCCAGTGCAAGTTGGCCTCCGCCAGGGCTGCCCTTTGTCACCGGTTCTGTTCATTATTTTTATGGACAGAATTTCTAGGCGCAGCCAGGGTGTAGAGGGGGTCTGGTTTGGGAACCACAGAATCTCGTCTCTGCTGTTTGCGGACGATGTGGTTCTGTTGGCTTCGTCAAATCAGGACCTTCAGCGTGCACTGGGGCGGTTTGCAGCTGAGTGTGAAGCGTCCGGGATGAAAATCAGCACCTCCAAATCCGAGGCCATGGTTCTCGACCGGAAAAAGGTGCTTTGCCCTCTTCAGGTCGGTGGAGTGTCCTTGCCTCAAGTGGAGGAGTTTAAGTATCTCAGGGACTTGTTCACGAGTGAGGGACGGATGGAGCGTGAGATCGATAGACGGATCGGTGCAGCATCTGCAGTGATGCGGTCGCTGTATTGGACCATCGTGGTGAAGAGAGAGCTGAGTAGGGGGGCAAAGCTCTCAATTTACCGATCGATCTACGTTCCGATTCTCACCTATGGTCATGAGATTTGGCTCAAGACCGAAAGAACGAGATCGCGAGTACAAGCGGCCGAGATGAGTTTCCTCCGCAGGGTGGCTGGGCGCTCCCTTAGAGATAGGGTGAGGAGCTCGGTCACTCGGGAGGAGCTCGGCGTCGAGCCGCTGCTCCTCCACATCGAAAGGAGTCAGTTGAGGTGGCGCGGGCATCTTTTCCAGATGCTCCCTGGACGCCTCGCTGGAGAGGAGGCCCCGGGGAAGACCCAGGACATGCTGGAGGGACTACATCTCTCGGCTGGCTTGGGAACGCCTTGGGGTTCCCCCGGAGGAGCTGGGGGAGGTGTGTGTGGATCGGGAGGTCTGGGCGGCTTTGCTTGAGCTGCTGCCCCCATGACCTGACTCCGGATAAAGCGGAAGAAAATGGATGGATGGATGGTGATATTGTGTATGTGGAAAAAGTTTTAGATCTTTGAGTTAACCTCATACAAAATGGGAGCAAAACCAAAAGTGTTGCATTTATATTTTTGTTGAGTGTATAACATGCCATCCAAAAGCACTACACACAAGTTGAGACCTTACCCAACCCATGAGCAAACACAATAGGGTCCTGTCATACCTCAATGATTTAGCCAGCGTATGCTGTCCGTATTAAAAATGCTGGCATACGCTGAATTTTTACATATGTTTTTTTCACTGTTGGACATTCTTAACTTGTATATAGCATTTCAATTAACTTACACCAACGACTACATATCGTTTTGATGATGTATGCAACTTATGCCCAACAATAGTGCCACTTATGCAAACTGCGCGGCAACATATCACTGACAAGCACGTAGCGATCATGTGTTGTAGCCCTATAAATGGGTGTCGCTCGCCAATCACCACACTACAAATTGAAGGATCAACACTGTCGTCATGCCGAAACGAACTTCTGCTGGCAAGAACTCTCTTGGCCGAGGCTGTGGTGGTGGATGTACCAAGGTCCTTCTCCTTCATTCATCTCTTCTTCTCCTGGCTCTGTTGGCACACAGCTGGTATAGTGTCAAATCCATGAAATCATGCTGATGTTGGAGGACAGCTAGTAGGTATTCTCATTGCCTTGCTGGAGCCAGCATCTCTGTTCATCATGGAATCTGAAGAGTACTGACTGGTTCCTCCCGCCAAACCCTATTTTTATACCAATCGCTGTCAATATGCCATTATATGATAGCTGACAAGTTCAGTAAGTGCTGTGGTTGTCTGGAACACGTCAATTAAGTTAAGTTACACATAGGTTCACAGCACGTTACTCATAGGTTATAAATAATTTTTGGGTACACGAACAATTATCTCACCATATTTCAACTTATGAGTCACTTACAAGTAACGTGTGGGCATGTGCATAACTTACCTACAACTTATGTCCCGTGTTATGTCCCCCTTAAATATGTATTGTGAAGTGTGTCTGTAGCATGGCCCACGCAGAGGGTCAGCCCTTTGAGTCTGGTGTGCTTGAAGTTTCTTCCTCAAAGCAGAGCAGAGTTGTAGTCTTACACACCTCTCTGCAGCTTCTCTCCCCCTGCCATCCCCTCATTACCCCATCCCCGTAGAGACGGTGCCTGCTCCCAGACCACCAATAACCAGCAAAAATCTATTTAAGCATAAAAGTTCAAAAAGAAAAAATAATATAGCACCTTCAACTGCACCACAGACTAAAACAGTTAAATGTGGTCTATTAAACATTACGTCTCTCTTCTAAGTCCCTGTTAGTAAATGATATAATAATTGATCAACATATTGATTTATTCTGCCTTACAGAAACCTGGTTACAGCAGGATGAATATGTTAGTTTAAATGAGTCAACACCCCCGAGTCACACTAACTGCCAGAACGCTCGTAGCACGGGCCGAGGCGGAGGATTAGCAGCAATCTTCCATTCCAGCTTATTAATTAATCAAAAACCCAGACAGAGCTTTAATTCATTTGAAAGCTTGACTCTTAGTCTTGTCCATCCAAATTGGAAGTCCCAAAATCCAGTTTTATTTGTTGTTATCTATCATCCTCCTGGTCGTTACTGTGAGTTTCTTTGTGAATTTTCAGAACTTTTGTCTGACTTAGTGCTTAGCTCAGATAAGATAATTATAGTGGGCGATTTTAACATCCACACAGATGCTGAGAATGACAGCCTCAACACTGCATTTAATCTATTATTAGACTCAATTGGCTTTGCTCAAAATGTAAATGAGTCCACCCACCACTTTAATCATATCTTAGATCTTGTTCTGACTTATGGTATGGAAATTGAAGACTTAACAGTATTCCCTGAAAACTCCCTTCTGTCTGATCATTTCTTAATAACATTTACATTTACTCTGATGGACTACCCAGCAGTGGGGAATAAGTTTCATTACACTAGAAGTCTTTCAGAAAGCACTGTAACTAGGTTTAAGGATATGTTTCCTTCTTTATGTTCCCTAATGCCATATACCAACACAGTGCAGAGTAGCTACCTAAACTCTGTAAGTGAGATAGAGTATCTCGTCAATAGTTTTACATCCTCATTGAAGACAACTTTGGATGCTGTAGCTCCTCTAAAAAAGAGAGCTTTAAATCAGAAGTGCCTGACTCCGTGGTATAACTCACAAACTCGCAGCTTAAAGCAGATAACCCGTACGTTGGAGAGGAAATGGCGTCTCACTAATTTAGAAGATCGTCACTTAGCCTGGAAAAAGAGTCTGTTGCTCTATAAAAAAGCCCTCCGTAAAGCTAGGACATCTTACTACTCATCACTAATTGACGAAAATAAGAACAACCCCAGGTTTCTTTTCAGCACTGTAGCCAGGCTGATAAAGAGTCAGAGCTCTATTGAGCCGAGTATTCCTTTAACTTTAACTAGTAATGACTTCATGACTTTCTTTGCTAATAAAATTTTAACTATTAGAGAAAAAATTACTCATAACCATCCCAAAGACATATCGTTATCTTTGGCTGCTTTCAGTGATGCCGGTATTTGGTTAGACTCTTTCTCTCCGATTGTTCTGAGTTATTTTCATTAGTTACTTCATCCAAACCATCAACATGTCTATTAGACCCCATTCCTACCAGGCTGCTCAAGGAAGCCCAGCATTATTTAATGCTTCGATCTTAAATATGATCAATCTATCTTTATTAGTTGGCTTATGTACCACAGGCTTTTAAGGTGGCAGTAATTAAACCATTACTTAAAAAGCCATCACTTGACCCAGCTATCTTAGCTAATTATAGGCCAATCTCCAACCTTCCTTTTCTCTCAAAAATTCTTGAAAGGGTAGCTGTAAAACAGCTAACTGATCATCTGCAGAGGAATGGTCTATTTGAAGAGTTTCAGTCAGGTTTTAGAATTCATCATAGTATAGAAACAGCATTAGTGAAGGTTACAAATGATCTTCTTATGGCCTCAGACAGTGGACTCATCTCTGTGCTTGTTCTGTTAGACCTCAGTGCTGCTTTTGATACTGTTGACCATAACATTTTATTACAGAGATTAGAGCATGCCATAGGTATTAAAGGCACTGCGCTGCGGTGGTTTGAATCATATTTATCTAATAGATTACAATATGTTCATGTAAATGGGGAATCTTCTTCACAGACTAAGGTTAATTATGGAGTTCCACAAGGTTCTGTGCTAGGACCAATTTTATTCACTTTATACATGCTTCCCTTAGGCAGTATTATTAGACGGCATTGCTTAAATTTTCATTGTTACGCAGATGATACCAAATTTTATCTATCCATGAAGCCAGAGGACACACACCAATTAGCTAAACTGCAGGATTGTCTTACAGACATAAGGACATGGATGACCTCTAATTTCCTGCTTTTAAACTCAGATAAAACTGAAGTTATTGTACTTGGCCCCACAAATCTTAGAAACATGGTGTCTAACCAGATCCTTACTCTGGATGGCATTACCCTGACCTCTAGTAATACTGTGAGAAATCTTGGAGTCATTTTTGATCAGGATATGTCATTCAAAGCGCATATTAAACAAATATGTAAGACTGCTTTTTTGCATTTACGCAATATCTCTAAAATTAGAAAGGTCTTGTCTCAGAGTGATGCTGAAAAACTAATTCATGCATTTATTTCCTCTAGGCTGGACTATTGTAATTCATTATTATCAGGTTGTCCTAAAAGTTCCCTGAAAAGCCTTCAGTTAATTCAAAATGCTGCAGCTAGAGTACTGACGGGGACTAGAAGGAGAGAGCATATCTCACCCATATTGGCCTCTCTTCATTGGCTTCCTGTTAATTCTAGAATAGAATTTAAAATTCTTCTTCTTACTTATAAGGTTTTGAATAATCAGGTCCCTTCTTATCTTAGGGACCTCATAGTACCATATCACCCCAATAGAGCGCTTCGCTCTCAGACTGCAGGCTTACTTGTAGTTCCTAGGGTTTGTAAGAGTAGAATGGGAGGCAGAGCCTTCAGCTTTCAGGCTCCTCTCCTGTGGAACCAGCTCCCAATTCGGATCAGGGAGACAGACACCCTCTCTACTTTTAAGATTAGGCTTAAAACTTTCCTTTTTGCTAAAGCTTATAGTTAGGGCTGGATCAGGTGACCCTGAACCATCCCTTAGTTATGCTGCTATAGACTTAGACTGCTGGGGGGTTCCCATAATGCACTGAGTGTTTCTTTCTCTTTTTGCTCTGTATGCACCACTCTGCATTTAATCATTAGTGATTGATCTCTGCTCCCCTCCACAGCATGTCTTTTTCCTGGTTCTCTCCCTCAGCCCCAACCAGTCCCAGCAGAAGACTGCCCCTCCCTGAGCCTGGTTCTGCTGGAGGTTTCTTCCTGTTAAAAGGGAGTTTTTCCTTCCCACTGTCACCAAGTGCTTGCTCACAGGGGGTCGTTTTGACCACTGGGGTTTTTACGTAATTATTGTATGGCCTTGCCTTACAATATAAAGCGCCTTGGGGCAACTGTTTGTTGTGATTTGGCGCTATATAAATAAAATTGATTGAATTGATTGAAATCATCAGAGGGAGTTTTCCCTTACCACTGTCGCCTGTGTGCTTGCTCTAAGGGTTGGTAAGGTTAGACTTTACTTGTGTGAACTGCCTTGAGGCAGCTCTGTTGTGATTTGACGCTATATAAATCAAATTAATTTAACTGTATTCACGACATTGGTAAGGAAAAACTCCTTAATTCTTTTTTAGTTACTTTAAAGGAAGAAATCCTGATAGTCTCTAGACTGTGCTCAGTGGCTTATTTCTGCAAACAATTCTCCATCTTCAACTACCACTGATGAAATACATTTAAACTTATTCGCTCATTTCAATACTTCCCCCTGCAAGGTAACTTCTGAATCCTGATCTTCATTAAAACACAAATAGCTTTCTATAGAGGATTTGCATCAACACCATAGAACCAGCAGTGTGGACCAATTTTTAGCATAGTGGTGATCAAGGTTCCACAAATAAAGGTTCCTGCTAGGGTAACAAGAGATCTCGGCCCCCGAGAGAACTCGGCCCATGAGACTTCAGCCCAATATTGGAGTCAGCCTGGATAATTTGGCCCTGGGAAAAGTCAGCCCTGAGAGAACTGGGTCTTTTATCACCACATTACACCTATTGTAGCCTGCATTTCTGTATTTCACTCAAGGAAGCCAAATATTAATTTCAGCAATCTCGAATCTATAAAGTCTCAGCGTTACACATCTGAAGAAATGACAATTTAGGTGTGGAAAATAATTCCTCTAGGATTTATAGTCAACACTTTTTATCAGGTAATATTTCTGAAGAGGACAGTGAGATTAATGCATTAATAGTTAGTAATAGCTCGATCACTAATGTGATACAGAAAATTACCACACTTCCACATGACTTTACACGGGAATTACTAGCCGTTAATGACCAAAAAATTATACATTATTTTCACAGCATTCTAAACATCCTGTGTTGGTCATTACAGGAAGATTTAACACTTATGTGATATTTGAAAACATTCTGGCACAGTGAAAACAAGAACTCGCGCCATAAAAAATTATCACCTTTTGATTACAACATACCATCCAGCAAACCCAAAAATTATACAACAATAAGCAATATCTTACCTAGCATGTTAACCAATAAAGATAGATATGAAGTTCACTGTGATGAGAAAGCTTATTTTATTTTAATGCAATCTTTCAAGGCTTTCATTTGGATGCATACATAGAATATAAATTTGAACACTTTGAGTTTACAGTACTCTACATTGGTCAAATGCCTCACTTTTGATATAAACTTTTAGACGCAAAACCTATCTTAGGTGAATATACTTAGATGAACTAAGGTGGATATTATTTCTAGCTTTGCTTTGGCAAAGTGACGCAAATTGTTTACCAACCTTTTTGAAGTAATTGAACATATTAGATTTTATAGTGTAGCATGAATATCTGCCACAACAGTAATCTTTGCAACGCAGTAAGCCCAAACTTTATGGTCTCTGCCTTGGTGATGTGTTGACAGCAGAGATTGTGTTTTGTGTTGAGAATGGGACATGTCTTCCTTGCAAGAGTGCTCGACAGTGTATTCAAGCCGGTTATCGGGCTGATTCAAGTAATTACTGCATATACAGCAGACAACCTGACAGTCCGGAGATAGCATGATTTTGTTTGGTGCTGTCATATTATGGCAGACGCGATGTCTGACACCAACAGCAAATATAATCCTATAATTCAACAGTCAGTCACTTTCATTCGGCCTTTTATTTTGTGAAATATTTAAGAAATCAGTCACATTTCTTAAGTCCAGAAGTGGAGTGGGAGGCAAGACTCTGCAGGCAAGTGTGGAGCTATTGTGTGGGAGACAGCAGTTTGGGTTGTTTCATTTTTTTATACCACATTTTGTATTTTCTGTGACTGGTTTCGGATGGCATTTTTTGACAATGCCCATTCAAATTGGGGTGTGTGTGAGAGAGCATTTTATTTTTCACTCATTTAGCTGATATAGCAGTCAACCACACCTGCATGAAAGCACACCTCCTGTCAAATGTTTTAAAATACAGAAATTTAAGACAATCACCATCAGCTTTTCCTTTGGTATAATCCAGATTCTTGGTGTCACAGAGCTTTATAAGCATTTGAAAAAAAGTGCAGAGCACTAAAAATTGTGTGATGCTTGAAACTGAGACTCAGCTTACCCATAATGCAGTTTAGCATCTGTGTATGTCAATATTCAAAACTTCAGAATTAGTGCATTATTGTAAAATTAAAAGATGTGTTATATTTTCACTTTGTACAAATGACGTTAATGTAGTTAAACTATCCAGATTAATTTGGTTTATAATATCAAAACCATAAGTCAAACCTGCTTTCCTTTTCAAGACATCTGCTTCACGGCTGCATCACTGTATGATGTGAAGAATAATGATGCTTCCCTACAGCAGTAGGCAGGGCGCACAATAACAAAAGCGCTGACTCATTAGCTGTGTTTGGGTTTTTCATCGCCTTTGATTCTATCAGAAGTGTTGATGGTGTTTAAACTCAAAATCGGCTTGTCAGTAGCTGAGAGTGTACTGGAGACAAGACTGAAAGTTATCGGTTAGCGGTTAGCTGTAGCTTCCAATAAATGTTTTGGTGGTTTATCAGGTTTAGCGTTTCAATTTTTCAATTTTCAATTTATTTTCATTTATATAGCGCCAAATCACAACAGAGTTGCCTCAAAGTGCTTCACATAAGTAAGGTCTAACCTTACCAACCCCCAGAGCAACAGTGGTAAGGAAAAACTCCCTCTGAGGAAGAAACCTCAAGCAGACCAGACTCAAAGGGGTGACCCTCTGCTTGGGCCATGCTACAAACATAAATTACAGAACAATTCACGGACAAATATACAAGAAATGCTAGTGGCGCACAGGACAGGAGGATCGCTAACACGAATACAACTCCCATCGCTGGATGGAGCTGCACCTTAAACAGAGAAAAAACAGAATGAGGCATCAGAAAGACAAAAAATACTGTATAATTTGCCAGCATTAAACAACAAGAAAAACAGAGAAATACTAAGGTAATCGCCGGCCACTAGCCCTAAACTTCACTAAAAGACCCAGAATTTAGGTAAAGTTGAGGCCGCAGCCCGCTCCAATTACTAATAAATGAATTAAAAGAGTAAAAAGCGTAAAACAAAACTGTACCAGTATGCTAGCCATATGAAAGGGAAAATAAGTGCGTCTTAAGTATGGAATTGAAAGTTGAAAGCGTTATAAAAGATAACTTGTTAGTTAGTTGATTAGCGGTTATCAAAGCTAACTTTTTGGTTAGCTGTGCCCACCACTGTATATGCTTTGGCTATACAATAAGCAACTGGGACAATTAAAATATTTATTTATATTTAGTTAAAATATTATAGATATATAACATTTATATATTAAATATCTAGTGTTTTTATTGTTTAGATAGTTTTATGTGCATTTTGGTTGGTTTTGAAGAACTTTTGGGCTGGAAACCATCAGCTCTATCTGAAAATGCTGATGATGACTATGCTTGAGCCCTGCAGCAGAACATAAAGTTTGTGAAAAATAACTTTAAAAAAAAAAAAATTGAACCAGGAATGGATTAAAATAATTTCACAATGTGGAAAATTGTTAAAGGAAAGTAAAAGACAAATTTACACAATATAAGATTGTACAAAGGTATTATTGGATCCCTGTGAGACTGAAGAGATTAGGCCTCATGAATAACTCATTGTGTTAGAAATGTCAAAATGATAACAATACCCTGATATACTGTCTGTGGGAATGTCCAATTATCAAATGCTTCCGGATGGTTAGAAAGAACTAGCACTCTGTCCAAGACTGTGTTTACTGGGTGATAAAGGACAGACAGCTAACATACTACAAAGAAAATTCTGTTATCGCGGTTGGGGTTTCAGTGGCAGCTGGGATTCTTTTTAAACACTGGAAAACCCCCAAAAGCCCCAAAGTTTAAATAATGGGTAAAAATTATAAAGACTGCTTCATATGCTTCATAAGTTAAATAACAGGGATGGTACCACAACACCAGAATGGGAACCATTTTGGTCTTACATTGCTATTACTACCCATCAGCAGGACAGCAGCTGATTTTCTTTCCTCTGGTGTTTTATTTAGTTTATTTATTCTATTTAATTATTTATTTTTTCTTTCTAAGAGCTTCCACACCTTGTAGTACTATAGACACTTTTCATTTACATAAAAAGCCCTGCTTGTTAATACTAAAGAGCACTATATGATTGTCATGCACCAAGTACAAACTCCAACAAAAACTTGAAGAATAAACCATTTGAACCATATGATGCCTGTCATTTTTAATAATTCCACTGTAAAGGTGATTTCTCCCTTTATTTCACTTAGTTCAAAAAGAAGTCATAGTTTTGTATAAATTACAGTGTTCATGATAAATTCCAGTGGAGTTGGGAAGCAAGATGTCTACGTGCATGTTGGAGTTGGGGGACTCTTGGAAATATTCTTATTTACAAAAGAAGGCCCTACAGGAAGAGTTTGGGAGCCACTGCTTTAGATCATCCATCCAGGCTTCTTGGTTGTTGAGATATACAAAAATAAAAAATAAAAAGTTTTCAGACAGTGTTTTGCTTTACCTTTCCCCAAAATACTCCAAAATCTAACCACCTCTAGATATCTATCCAAGTAATATTCTCACCAAGTCCATCCAGCTCTTTCTGAGTTATGTTGTTCATGGACACACACAGTGAAAACACTACCCCGCTATCCGCAATTCAGAGACACGCAAGATAATTAACCAATTAGCGCCACAATTAAACCTCTGTGTTTAATGTGGGGTTCCCTGCTAGAGATGTTATCCCGCTACCCAATACCAGATAAGCGGTTGAAGATGTATATACGTATGTATGTTTTCTAAAATGACTCATATAAGCAAGTTGAAGACACCAGTGAATGCTACAAGGGGTGACTGAGACATTTTGAGCCTGACCCAGAAAAAGTAGGTTCTCCACCTTTTGCATTCTGAGAAACCAACTTTTCTTGAGAATGTATGAAGTTTGACTCACTGAGTGCAGCGTTGAGAAATGCTGGTTTCTCAGAATGAAAAAGTTGGAGAACCATCCCCTACCTTTTCTGGGTCAGGCTCAAAATTTCTCAACTGCCCCTCGTATCTACCTGCATGACATAAATGCAAAGTAATGACAAACCTGCTGGTGTCCTACCTGTAAGGCACACACAGTGTGCTGACCCCGCAGCTACCATGTGAGATTTCTTTTCAAACAGACCTGCAAAATGGTCACAGTAATCGTTACATTAATACATCCACTAGGAGGCTATGGAACTCAGTTTTAAAAGACTAATCACAGAGTTTCACTGACCTGGTACCAGAGAGGGCAATGTAGAGCTGAGGTGGGACGGGACAGGCTGAGGCCTGAGTGCTCTCTTAGCATGACTGAGAAGACCTGTTCCCCACTGGTACACGCAGCCCGAGTCTAAAACCAGAACAGTTACAAGTACACATTTGGAAGATGCAGTAAACCAATGTGACTGAAAATTGCACAATCACACATCAACACCGGGAGGCTTCATGCAAGGTTCTGACCTACACATCAGATGCAAATTTGGGTTCATTCCATGCCTCAAAGCCACAGAGACAAGCCCAAGCTACACAGATATGACCCAGCAACGCTTCCGATAATAGACAACCCACCCTACTGACTGAACTGTGCTGCATTGGGGTTTATGATATGACTCTGCAGTGAAAACATGCTGAAATCAAATTATGAGGCAAACATACCAGTAACAGCTAGAGAGTGTCTAAGTCCTGCTGCCACACTCACCACGGGCTTCGTCAGACTCTAGGACAAAAACAATAATGAAAACAGATTCACATGTAATAATGATGATGGAAGGTTTTGAGGCTGCAAATAATGGTAATTTTCCAAAGATCAATGAATTAAATAAATGAATAAAGGCAGCACAGTGGCTTGGTGGTTAGCACTGTTGCCTCACAGCAAGAAGGTTGTGGGATCACTTCCCACCTGGGGACTTTCTGTATGGAGCATATTCTCCCCGTGATTGCGTGGGTTCCCTCCGGGTGCTCTGGCTTCCTCCCACATCCAGTGACGTGCAGGTTAAGTGAACTGGAAACTTTAAATTGACTGTAGGTGTGTGTGCGCGTGTGAATGTGTTTGTTTGTCTATATGTGGCCCTGCGACAGACTAGCGTCCTGTCCAGTGCTGTCCCTCACTCCCTGTGATTACTGGAATAGGCTCAGGCCCCACCAAGACTCTTAACTGAAGTAAGCAGGTATAGAAAACGAATGAATAAATAAAAAGAGACAACTCAGTAAATCTATGTTAGTTGTTTTGATCAACCAAGAGCCTAATTTCAAATATATTCAGTTTACAACAATATAAGTGCAAACAGAATCAAAAATCATATTCAAGAGCCTCAAATGACATTTTTCTACACAGTTGTGAAATTGTCAATCAATTTATTATTTTACTGTAAAGTTTCAGAGCAAGCAAAAATGATCATGCTGGATTAAAAAAAAATACCTGAAGCAGATAAATGCTCACCTCAACAATCAGTGGTTCTGCAGCATGCGAGACACTCTGTGCAACACCCAACTGTCCAAATGCATTGGAGCCACAAGCCAGCACTTGACCACAATCTATCAGTAAAATAAAATAAATAAATAAATAAAAAAAAAAGGCCATGGCTATTCGCACGGCAGCTGTGTCCATAACTCTCATTTGGCTATTCACACAGCAAAACTCTGGTGGCAAAACTAGGAACTACTTGTATAAACAAACATACTGCATTCAAGATGTCATACCTCCTTTAATATTTGTTCGATTTTGATTTTTTTTTTTTTTTTTTTTTTTTGAAGCTGAAGATGTCTTCTTTACAGTACACTAATCAATTTCATCATACATACAACAAAGAGTGTGGTGAAGCATCAAAGCAAAAATGTCTCACACTTCTAGATCTAGTCTACACTTTGCATCACAAAATGATATTTAAAAGAGGACTCACTATATCCCTAAGGATTACACTGGTGCAAAAATTATTTAAATATCATACATCCTGTAAGAAAGGGCTAAGAATAGGCCTACACTGTCTTTTGATACTCTGACACGAGAAGCTTTACCATATACTGCTGTATTATGCAGTTATCTTCCTGTCAGTATTAGAACTGCTAAGACTCAAAGATTTTACAACAAAAACCTATCAGTTTTATATGTCTACCTGAAGTTTTACTATGTCAATTTTAGGATAAAATGTACGACTTCGCCACCAGGGTCTTGCCGGGCGAATAGCCAAATGAGAGCTATGGACACGACGGCTGTGCGAATAGCCATTTCATAAAAAAAAAAAAAAAAAATGCAATTTCAATGAAAGTGTATAAGACAGATGACCACAGATCAAAACTGACAGCATGTGCACTGCACAGTCTATATGGAATAAAAGGTTTTTTTTAATTTTCCTCCAAATTAAGGCTTTCCTTAATGACCCTTAAAGTGTAGGTGACACCAAAAAATGTGCACAAATAATCACTACAAATAATGAAATGATGATATTTTTAAAAATCTTGAACAATAAAAGTCAATGATACCTAAGTGTGCAGGTGAAGGATTAACAGCTGTCTGAAGCCTGCGCTCTATTTCAGCCCTCATCCACGGCCATATTGTTGCTACGTCATCATCGGAATGGCATCTGCTGATTCAAGCCCAAATCAAGTCTGAAGGTGTTTCTGAAGAACACAGCATTATGGTTTTGAGCCTTATTTAGATGACAATGAGGGAGAAGGACCTTTGGAGGAAAACCAGTCTGACAACAGTGACGATATTGGCAGAGTTCAGAACACAGAATGGTGATAACAAAAATAAATAATGCAGGCGATTTCCGCATAGAGTTGATAAACTGTTTTGTTTTGGGGGTTTTTGCCAGCTCTTTGGTCATAATCAACTGATAATAACTATATATATATATATATATATATATATAGTTTATATATATAGTTTTACTATCTGTGACCAGTGGTGGGCACAGATAATCAAAAAATTAACTTCGATAACAGATAATAAGATAACTGAAAAGTTATCTTTGATAAAGGTGAACCGATAAACCACCCAAAAATGTATCGGAAGTTACAGATAATCAATAACCGATAAATTCCAGTGTTGTCTATGAGACATTTGCAGTTACTAAAGAGCTGAAATTGATTTTTAACACGATTGCTTTTGAAAGCATCAAAAGCGGTAAAAGACCTAAAGAATAAGCAAGAATGTTTGACCATGCTGCTCCCTGCAGGAAGCAGCACAGACAAATTCTGAGAACACCCACGAAATAAATTCTTTACTAATCATAATCACTTTTCTTTCAACATTCTGCCCCTGCTGGAAGCTTTGTTTACAACAACACTCCCACCACAGAGGCACACCAAGAGCAGCCATAAGGCCAGCTCCCTATCAATTTCAACACTCCGGTCAGGCGGAGGTCTTGAAAAATAAAGTCATACTAACTTATGTTTTTTTGAAAATACTGATAGAATAACTCCATTAATGTCAATTCTGGTTTGGTTCAGTAATCCATTATGTAAACCAACATGTTAATGTGACGTATGTTGGTTTAAAGATAAACGTGCTTTTGTAAAATATTCCATTTTTATTTGTAAAAACAGGCATTTTTACAGAGCCCTGGAAGTGTCATCGCAATTGCATGTTTTAAAACTTTTATGATGTTGTAAAACATGCACTCAATATTAGTAAGTAAGTAAGTAAGTAAATTTATTTATATAGTGCCTTTCACAGACATAAGGCCATGTACACACGTTGTCGGGTATTTGTAAAACCGAATATCTTACCCTTTCAGTTTGGGGAAAAAACTTCATCCACACTACGTTGTTTAAAAAAAAATATCCATCCACATCGAACCGTATAAATGTGTTGTAATTTGTCTGCCAAACCTTTGGGTGGCGGTACTGATTAAAATTCTATCCAATCAAGAGCCTTATTCTCTTGTCGTCACTTCCACAAAAACTAAAAACATGGCGCCAACCTCGTTCGTGTGGACCGATAAGGAGTCGGAATTACTTCTAACCGTAGTTTTAGAATACAAAGTTAAGTTAAGAAATATATGCACACAAAAAGCGCCTGGACAATGGACAATACCAACACAGAGCAGCCATGTACCCAGACGTTTAATACTGCCATGAACACTCCTGGCCAGTAGATGGCAGTAGCAGCCTTGAAAAAAATGTCAAAATTCCAGATAATCCATGTCTGCTACATTTAAGATGCGTGGAATGTATGCCTCTGGATGACTTGGTGACATTGCGATTATATTAGTATGGTGTTAAAGGAAATGACTTTTTTTTTGGTTACCAGTTCTCCTTTGCTTTCAGATGATAGAGTGGTTTCTGATTGCAGAAGGTAGAACAACATGCCTATTAGGAAACTTTTAACAGGTAGGTCTTAACAGCTTTAACAGTTTTAAAAATGTTTTTCACTGTTCAGCTTAGTTTAGGATGTTATCGGTCTAAAAGTTATCGGACGGTAATTCATCGGAAGATAATTAGTCCGATGATGGTTTTTAAATTTATCTAAAAAGATAATCCGATAATGAAAACATTATCTTTGATAATTATCTGTTATCGGAAGTGTGCCCACCACTGGCTGTGACATCAGAAAAAAGTGATGAGGAAGTGTGAATATTTTATTTTATTTTTTTTTCCCTTAAAAACAGGTACATATATTTCAAATATGAAAAATGACACAAGGGACTGACATATCACCTATTTTTAAAATCCATATTGTTTCCGTCTTGAATACATTTAATGTACTGTATGTTAGTAGCATAACATGTTATTAAATATTAAAACCATTCACACAAGGAGTAAATAATACAGTCTTACCTGTCTGTTTCAGTGAGATCATCTGAAAACTTATCCACCTCTACAAAACAATGTCTGAAAATAATTTAATTCCTTTTGTCCTGGCTGAAGAAAAGTCCATTTGTCACACGGGAGGTTGGTGCTGGGTTACAGCGCCGACTGTAATCCGTTATTATGGCTGATGTATCGAGTCGTTGCTGTTAACGAGCCGCTTTGTGCCGCAAGTTAAAAGACTCCCAGTCCCTCATCTGCTCATAATGTCTCAGTCTGCATGAGACGAAATTATCCCATGATCCACAAAACAATAAAATAATCTGAAAAGACTCAGTTTTGCCTCAATGTCGAGTGGAGAAGCTGCGGACACCGTGCGTACGCGCTCGTCAGTATAAGTGTTCCACCTGCCAATTAAAAGGATTCTGCCTACGGGAATTAACCGTTCTGACACCGAAAACACGGTGCAGCTCCAACCCAAACCACTCGGTGGAAACGGGGCTGTCAGTAGCCTGTAAAAATAAATAAATTAATGGGGTTATTACGATAATGGTTCTGATACTGATATCACTTCCTCCTTCTTCTCCAATGTCAGGAATCACCCGGAAGTTCCTGGTTTTTAGTGGCGCGCAGTTCAAAATCTGAATATTTATCTCTTCAGTAACTGCGTAGCAGGAAAGGATACATTTCAAACTGTTGTTTAATTTTAGCCTTAAATATTCAAAGAAAATTACATATCGTGTCACCAACACTTTAAGGGTTCAAAGAAAAGGGGCATTTTGGGGGTCAAGCTCATGTGAGCTAAATTTTCTCCCTTTTATTTTAAACAGAGGCTAGATATGTCAGGCAGGGGACTCAGAAAAAATAAACTGCTCTTTTAAAATCCATAAATTGAAACCTATATGATTAAGTAAATTTTATTAACTTGATCAAATTTACCCACTGGACCACCCCTGTGCAACCTGACCTCTAGCACCATCATTCTGTAAATTTCTGGGGAGACCCTTCTTAAGTTTAAAACGAACATGCAGATGGAAAAAAAACCCTGGAGGGGGAAATATATATACAATCAAAGCACTATCTGTTGTACTTCTAGAGATATGGCTCTTCTAACCTGGCAAGAAAATAGGCCTCCATGCCTAAATAAATAAATGACAATGCCCCTTTTTCAGACATTACTGTAAGGAAAACTATTTGGAGTATGAACCTAATATTTTGGATTTTTCATACTGGGCCTATAATCTACAAAATATGTGAAAAGCAAATAAGTGGGAGCCACTTCTTGATTTCATAAGGAATGAAACTTAAATTACGAAGATGGGTGTCTTCGTAATAAGTTAAGTTGTAGACAACAATGTATTTAGGCATTCCTTCTGCTGAACATACTGCACTTGTCATTTACTCATACAATGCATCTACGGTGTGAAATTATCCTCACCTGTAAGGAGAAGTGTAAAATCCCAACCACAAGCTACATCTGTAACCCCCTGACTCAAGCTCGGACAGAGGACAAACGATGAGACATCGGCTGTGTGTCCAAGTCCTAGCTGGCCTCTATGATTCTGTCCACAGACGAACACCTCCCCGATGTCTGTACATCTCACAATAAAATGACAGAGTGAAAACAACATTATGAGTAACACCTGAATAAACAACATAGTCAACCTCTGTATTGAAGAACCCATATACATGTAACTGACTGATATTATCTATACCCCCGCCAAAAAAAAGACTGGAATTATTTTCTTTCATGCACCTCTTCATGTTTTGTTACAGGGACAGGAATGACCCTGTCTGTCCGCCCGTTTGTCTATTCATGAGTTTATGAAGCACAACTCCTCCGAAACCAGTTGGTAGATTTCAATGAAACCTGACAGTGGCAGCACCCCATATAAAAATGTATATGAAGGAAAATAATTCTGGTCCAACAACTTGAAGGGGAGATTATTGGACTTTTGCAGCGATTCAAGGTTTGAGGTTGGTCTATGCAGTGCAGGTAAGGGTCAGTATTGCCCTTGTTAAATTTACTGCTCACAGTTCTCCTACCACAGAACATATTTATGAGAGATCTGAGAACCAAAATGGACTTATCAAACATGGCAATATTTTAACAAAATAGCACATTACTTTCACACAACTGAAAAATACACTTTTATTCCCTGTGAAAGCAACTGACTATATGATCATTTAAATATGACTAATTATGTATGAATTATTCCTGATCTTTAGCAAAAGCCTAGGCATTTACCCTATAAAACTGAGTAAAAGAATGAGTCCCTCCCCTCCCACGTGTTAACGTAACTCAGAAACAAAAAAAAGCCATCATCTTGTCATCACCTATATAAAATCAATGAGAAGCAGGTATGGTTGAAATTACATTCATCTTGAAAAAAGCTTGTTTGTTTCTTTCATTATATTCCAAAGCCAAGGTGAGGTAGCCAAGGACACCACTGCTTGCTTGTGAAATGGCAAAAACAACTCTTGAGGGTGGCTTTATTTTATTTATTTTTAACCTACAGAGACAACAAATTAATGTAGGCATAGTAGGCTATAGCTGCCATAATTACTGAAAAAATGCCAAATCTTTTCAATTTAATCAGCTTTACCTCTGCCACATGTTGGTGGAACCTGTATGTTTCTGTAAAAATATGAGACCTGTACATTTTCGACTGGAATTGGTGGGGGTGGCTCACTTGTGCGATACATGTACATGCCAGCTGTGATCAAGATATATTTATTTTTGAATCTTTGATTAAAATTTTTTAAAACACACACTTGCATACAGGTGAGGTCTATTTATTGTCATCAATACACAATAGCCAATATGTTAACTATTTTTTTTTAAGTCAGTGTGTAAGGTTTAATTTTAAATTTGAAATGTCAGATCCCCCCCCCCCCCTCCCCTCCCCACAACACACACACAAAACTATCAAAGAAGAAAAACAAAAAACCTTCCTGACAAAGGTAATACTTGATCTGTCCAGTAGGAGGGGATCAAAGACTTCTCTCCAATATGTTTTGTAATGGTTTGTTTGATACATGCCGTATCCAGTGGCAGTCCTAGCCTGTTTGGCAATCTCGGCAGCAGGGCATACTGCGCTACTCCACTTGAGGGGATAATAAGCGCCCTCTGCCTGCTATGTGGTGCATGTATCTTTCTGCCATTGTCTGACAGACAGGTTTTAACCGGAGGATCCCCCCACCATCACAGGCACAATCAGAATTTCTTTTCAATTTTTATTTGAAAAAATGTGGAAGAAACTTAAATATTACTATAAACATAACAAAAAACAAACAAACTGTAATACTGGGTAAGTTAAAAGTATAACACAAATAAGAAAATGAATAATGTAGAAATAAATACAAAAAATAAATAAAATAAAAATATTACTGTAAACAAACATATCAAGACAAAAATAAACTAATACTTTGTAAGTTAAAAGTATAAAATACAAATAAAAAAATAAATACTGTTTCCTTCATTAAATTCAAATTTCAAAATTCAAAATTAAATTCATTCAATAAGAGACTACTAACACACTATAACTTTTCAAACAAGAAATACAAAATAAAATGTACAAATGAACACTGTAGAAAACCTATTTGCTGGTACTGCACTTTGAACAAATCAAATCAATTTTATTTATATAGCGCCAAATCACAACAAACAGTTGCCCCAAGGCACTTTATACTGTAAGGCAAGGCCATACAATAATTACGGAAAAACCCCAACGGTCAAAACGACCCCCTGTGAGCAAGCACTTGGCGACAGTGGGAAGGAAAAACTCCCTTTTAACTGGAAGAAACCTCCAGCAGAACCAAGCTCAGGGAGGGGCAGTCTTCTGCTGGGACTGGTTGGGGCTGAGGGAGAGAACCAGGAAAAAGACATGCTGTGGAGGGGAGCAGAGATCAATCACTAATGATTAAATGCAGAGTGGTGCATACAGAGCAAAAAGAGAAAGAAACACTCAGTGCATCATGGGAACCCCCCAGCCGTCTAAGTCTATAGCAGCATAACTAAGGGATGGTTCAGGGTCCATTTTAAGTAATGGTTTAATTACTGCCACCTTAAAAGCCTGTGGTACATAACCAACTAATAAAGATAGATTGATCATATTTAAGATCGAAGCATTAATTAATGGTAGGGCTTCCTTGAGCAGCCTGGTAGGAATGGGGTCTAATAGACATGTTGATGGTTTGGAGGAAGTAACTAATGAAAATAACTCAGACAGAACAATCGGAGAGAAAGAGTCTAACCAAATACCGGCATCACTGAAAGCAGCCAAAGATAACGATATGTCTTTGGGGTGGTTATGAGTAATTGTTTCTCTAATAGTTAAAATTGCCGTCTCTCCTAACAAGACCAGGTTTTCCCCAGAAGCTTTGCCAATTATCTATGAAGCCCACCTCATTTTTTGGACACCACTCAGACAGCCAGCAATTAGGGAGAACATGCGGCTAAACATGTCACTCCCGGTCCGATTGGGGAGGGGCCCAGAGAAAACTACAGACTCCGACATTGTTTTTGCAAAGTTACACACCGATTCAATGTTAATTTTAGTGACCTCCGATTGGCGTAACCGGTTGTCATTACTGCCGACGTGAATTACAATCTTACCAAATTTACGCTTAGCCTTAGCCAGCAGTTTCAAATTTCCTTCAATGTCGCCTGCTCTGGCCCCCGGAAGACAATTGACTATGGTTGCTGGTGTCGCTAACTTCACATTTCTCAAAACAGAGTCGCCAATAACCAGAGTTTGTTCCTCGGCGGGTGTGTCGCCGAGTGGGGAAAAACGGTTAGAAATGTGAACGGGTAGAGATATACAACAAGATATAGTTTAATGTGCACATCAACTGTCACCTAAATGTTGACCCTCTATGCCTTCCTTGATGCAAAATCATCAATAATATCATCATATGAAATCTGCTCAACTGCATGGTTGATACTGATGACTGCCAGGCCACTGAGGCGTTCCTGAGACATAGTAGACCTCAGATATGTTTTTATCATTTTCAACTTTGAAAAGCTTCTCTCTGCTCCAGCCACCGTGACAGGAAGGGTAACTGCAATTCTAAGAGCAGTCCACAAATTTGGATAGATTTCTGAGAGGTCACTCTCATGGACAAAGTTTAGCAGCTCAAGAGCAGTCATAGACTTTGATGGCAAATCAGGCAAGTTCCCGAGTTCCCGTACAAGTTCTCTGCCATCCAAGTCTGAGTTCCCATTAAAGTGCAGCATTGTACTGAGGGCATTGCATTGTTCTGTGAGGTCTTCATCTGAAAGTTTTGGAAAATTTGTGAGCACCCCAAAATTCTCTCCCACATTTTGCAATGTGGCAAATCTTTCCTGAATGGCAGACACTGCAGCATCAACAACATTAAAAAAGATCACATCCAGCTTCTTTAGAGCATCACTAAAAGGCTCATCAAAAGATTCATAAGAGAAGTGGCACTTTGTGGATCTCACCCTCTTCTGTTGGAGAACAGCTGTTCCATTCATGTTCTCACAAATGTCCTTGGCTGACACTTGTGCAGATGCAAACCCTGTTGCCCTGTAGTTATGCAGAGCACTTTGTCTTTTTGAGGAGACTGACTGCTACATCAAGATGCATGTCAGAAGACTGCATCAGCTTGCTTACGTGTTTGATCTGACTGAGGATGTCATACCACACCACTGAACAAATACTGAAACGGTATGATCCTACCTCCTCAGATAAAGTCTGGGCCTCAATCTTTATGGCAGAGTCATTGGTGTTGTCTCTGACTTCAATCAAGGCCTCTCTCACTGCACCAGCTTGAAACCTCAGGGGCTCCACACCGTTGATTTTACTCTCCCACCTTGTTTCTGTCCAAATCTTCAGAGTAATGCTCACATGTTTTTGCAGTATGGCCCATCTCTGTGTGGAGGCTGAAAACAATGTGTAAAGCTTTTGCAAAATCCCAAAGTAGCTTGTGGCATCAGTGGATCCTTTTGCAGCATCTGCCACAACCAGATTTAGTGTATGAGCTCCGCAAGGAACAAAAAGAGCTCTGGGGTTGACCTGAAGAAGCCTAGCTTGAACTCCCTTATTTTTTCCTCTCATGTTGGCCCCATTGTCATATGAGTGACCTCTGCAGTCCTCAAAGGAAATTTTGAGCTCTTCTAGTTTTTTCAGAACTAAGGAGGCCAAATGCTCCCCTGTGGATTTTCCTGCCTCCAAAAAACCCATGAAATGCTCCTTTATTTGGGGCTTCTCCTTCAGTGAAATAATTCTAATCACAACAGACAACTGTTCAATGTGGCTGATATCTGGAGTGCAATCAAGAATTATAGAAAAAAACTTTGCCTGTTTAATGTGACTAACAATTGTTCAAATTGTTCTGCTGCTTAACAAACCAATCAATTCATTTTGTATGTGGTGCTTGCAGGTTCCCTTTCTCAACACGGTTCAGGTGTTCTTTCATTATAGGGTCAAATTGTGCCATCAGTTCAACCTCTTTCAGAAAATTGCCATTTGATGGTGAAAACAATGCTTCTGTGTGTCCCCTAAGTGCCAAATTTCTAACTGCTAGAGACTGTATTATAGCAGTGAGACGTATCAGCACAGCTCTCTATCTCACTCTCTCAGCCTCCGAAAGTGCCATCTCCTTTTTATCCCTCACTGCCAACTCTTTCCATACTTTCAATGAATTTTGGTGTTCTGAGCTGTTGTCATGTGAGGTGAGCAGAGAACTGGCATGTTTCCAGTCTGTGAGACCTGAATTTGTTAGACTTGTATTCCTTTTAGGAAACAACTTGCAACTTCTGAGTACACCAACCAGCTTCTAAGCATCTTTTCACCACTTACTAATGTCTTCCAAAAATACTGGTGGTGACAACTTCTTCCATCGCCCTCGTTCTTTGGAAAAACAAAGTCAGCTGTTACTTGACTTGGTCCTCTGAAAACCAACAGTGTGCGAATGTTCTCAGTCAGAACGGAAGACCAGTCAGCAGGATCAGTAGGAAGGTGCTCATCAGCAGCAGAACTTGGTGGGAATTCAGCTCCTGACATTTCTATAATGGCAAAACATTTGTGTCAGTATATACACATTTTTTTGAATTTATAGTGGTGGAAAATAAAATGCAATTAAAAAAACTTTTCAAAATGGACCTCCTACCCTCTCCACGCACACACACTAACACCCACCTGAAGATTCCTGGTAGGATGTAGATGTAAATGGGTCTTCATCCTGACGATCAAACAACATATGTGGAGACACATTTGTGGGGGAGGAGGAGGATGGTTCCTGTTCCTGAGGCTCCAAGTCCACTGCTGAAGATAACTGTTCAGCTGAAAAAGTGGATAGCTCTTCATCCTGACCTGTGGCAGTGGGTGCTCCAAAATATTTCAGAAGTGCCCCTGAATTTGCATCAAAATACCAAACATAAAAACTGTCATACACCATCAACTGTATCATCATCAAACATTCATAATTCTGTCCCTCATGGTTATTTAATAGGCTATAAAAGCTTTGTTAAGAAGCAGCCTAATGCAATAGAGTAATTACAGCAGGCTAACACAGCTTTTCTCAACTAATGTGATTAAGGGACTGTCACACTGACATAGAAAATGGCTAACAACTAAGACAAAAACAAACGAGCGTATACATATATTTCCAATTTATGAAATTCAGAGTAGGAGAAATTGTTGAGGCGTCTAAATATACATGGTCCAAACTACATCACAAAATGCTGTTTGTTTAGTTCAAGAAGAATTTCGATCTTCTAATATTTTCTGCTCTGCTGCTGTTAACAAATATGTCGTCCTAAGCAGCTAAACGTAACCAGTTAGCATCTTATGTAAAAAAGTCTATCTTGCAGCAGGTTACAGCCTACGTAACACATTTCACACAAGAAATGACACAGCTTCTGCTTACCTTTATCTTTTGCTCGTTTCTCCTCTTCTTCTTTTCTCTTTTTCCTGAACTGCGCACCTGATGGCTTTGCCCTTTTCTTTTCCATCTTCCATAATACGCACTGAAGAGGAATAGGTTATCACCCCCGCCTATCCCCAGGGTTGCCAGATTGACAGTTGCCAGCACCAACACAACAAAACCTCCTCCAAACCTCCAGAACCTGTTACCTGTCTGTCAGACCATGGCAGAAATCTACATGCACCAGCACCACACAGAGGGCGCTCATTACCCACAAGTGGAGTATAGCGGTAGGCACTGCTGCAGTGATTGCAATGCGTTTGGGGAGACTGGGGGTCGTTCATGCCGCCCCAGATAAGAAATATCGCCCATATCAGAAACCGCCCGTATCTATTGTATCACGACAGGGGCGCAGTACCAGTGATGACCACAGAGTGTCCTCCTCCGCCACAGACAGTCCTGACAGCGGTGTTTTTGAAGGCACAGCAGGGCTGAGACACCGCTCGGTCCTCCGCATGTCCCTGTCCCAGCTGTCCGTAGCTGTTAGCTCCCTGTGGACACACCGCTCACGTAGATTAACGATGTATACGGTAAATACAACAACCACGTACCAGTTAGAGTGCTAAACTAACTTGCAGAAGTTAACGCAGACAAATTTTAACATCTTTATGCTGTGTGACCACACACAGGATTTGGAAACACGTTCTGTAGCTTACTTACCCACGCCTGTAAACTAAACTCCAACCTCGAGCTCGTTTCCATGGAGAACAATTTACGATACTGTCGTGAAGTAAACTCGCCCTGGTAGTTGAGAGCATAGACATTACAAAGAGTAGACTCCGCATTGGTTGCTGAGGCGCAAGAAATGCGGCCGCCATCTTGGGCCGGTCATCGTGGTGATTCCAGTCACAGGGCACAGTAAAGGTTTGATTTTATATTCTTGTTTATTTATTTTGCAGTGCACTGTAAAGCAGTCCACACGCAATGCACTGACATGCGTGTGGACATGCGTAAGCATCCCAAATTAAACTAGGATGTTTAGAGATGTTGTGTTGAAAATTCCTTCTGTTGTACTTGGGAAAATTTGGAAGAAAATGTTAAAGTTCAAGGTTTGTATCTGGAGATACAAACAGAGCTACACAAAACTGAGGTGATAGCAAGAGCCTATACCTCCAGCAGCATTGCAAAGTATGTCTGTTGTTTCATCACTGTTGAATAGATCACTGCTTTTCTCTGTTTTACATTGCATCCAGAATGTGTATTCACAGCACTTCAATTTTTCCACATTTTGTTATGTTACAGGCTTATTCCAAAATGGAGTAAATTCATTTTTCCCCTCAACATTCTACTCACACCCCATAATGACAACATGAAAAAAGTTGTTTTGAAATTTTTGCAAATTTATTAAAAATAAAAACTAAGAAAACTCTTGTACATAAGTATTCACATCCTTTTGTCAATGCTTTGTTGATGCACCTTTGGCAGCAATTAAAGCCTCAAGTCTTCTTGAATATGATGCCACAAGCTTGGTGCACCTATCTATAGGCAGCTTTGCCCATTACTCTTTGCAGCACCCCTCAAGCTCCATCAGGATGGGCAACATCAGTGTACAGGCATTTTCAGATCTCTCCAGAGATGTTCAATTGGATTCAGGTCTGGGCTCTGGCTGGGCCACTCAAGGACATTCACAGAGTTGTCCTGAAACCACTCCTTTGATATCTTGGCTGTGCGCACAACACCTGGCATTCAGATCAAAGAGTTCAATCTTTGTCTCATCAGACCAGAGAATTTTGTTTCTCATGGTCTGAGAGTCCTTCAGGTGCCTTTTGACAAACTCCAGGTGGGCGGCCATGCATTTTACTATGGAGTGACTTCCATCTGTCCACTCTACCATACAGTCCTGATTGATGGATTGCTGTAGAGATGGTTGTCCTTCTGGAAGGTTATCCTTTCTCCACAGAGGAATGCTGGAGCTCTGAGAGAGTGACAGTCTGGTTCTTGATCACCTCCCTGACTAAAGCCCTTCTCCCTTGATCACTCAGTTTAGACTTGCGGCCAGCTCTAGGAAGAGTCCTATTGGATTGGAACTTCTTCCTTTTACAGATGATAGAGGCCACTGTGCTCATTGGCACCTTCAAAACAGCAGAAATGTTTCTGTGCCCTTTCCCATATTTATGCCTTGAGACAGTCCTGTCTCACATGTCTACAGATAATTTCTTTGACTTCATGCTTGGTTTGTGCTCTGACATGCACTGTCAACTGTGGGACCTTATATGTAGACAGGTGTGTGCCTTTCCAAATCATGTACAACCAACTGAATTTACCCAATGTGGACTCCATTTAAGCTGTAGAAACATCTCAAGGATGATCAGTGGAAACAGGATGCACCTGAGCTTAATTTTGAGCTTCATGGCAAAGGCTGTGAATACTTCAGCCCAGGCTACATTTTTTTTTACATGCTCCCGTCACAAAATGATTAAAATTTTTGACCTTTTTTTTTAACTCACTATTACTAACCCCACTCCTACCCCCCACTCTAACCTTAACCATAACCTAACCCTACTCCTTCCCATAACCGTAACCATAATCCCCCAGACCCCCCACCCCATCACTTTTAATTTCGTGCAGCCATCACAAATGTGTTAGAATAAATTCGTGCTGTCATTACGATTAATGTATATTTCATGTTGCTGAATCACGACCTGCCGTGCGACTGGGTTGAAATACTTAGTACATGTGATTTCTTAGTTTTCTGTTTGTTTGTTTTTTAATACATTTGCAAAAATATATATATAAAAAAACCTTTTCACATTGTCATTATGGGGTCTTGTGTGTAGAATTTTGAGGAAAAATGAATTTCATCCATTCTGGAATGAGGCTGTAACATAACAAAATGTGGGAGAAGTGAAGTGCTGTGAAAACTTTCCAGATGCACTGTATATAATTGCAGTGATTATCTTTAGAGCATTTGAGAATATCTTAAAATATGATGGATATTATTCACAATTGAGATAAAAGAACTGCACTACTTCACTTTGTGTTCAAACAGTGGCCAAAATGGATAGAAATGAAATCTGTTTGCTATCTTGAACATGGTCATTCTTATGTCTTGTTTTCCTCCAAGCTGTCTTTGCTTCCTATTTGTGTCCTTGACCTGTTCTCATCTACCTCTGCAGTTTCTTATTGTCGTGACTTCCTGCTCCTGCTTGCCTCCCTTTGATTCTCTGCCTGTAGGAGGTGAGGGAGCAAACAAAACTGATAGCAAACAGGTATACAGAGTTTCCTACTTGTACTACTGTATACATATATTCCACCAATTCTGCCTGAGTATTCTCTGCATCAGGTGGGAAAACTACCATACCACCATCATTAATGTGCTGGCTGAAGCCAAGCTGCAGAACACTGAGGGCATCATCACCAAGAACCAGTTTCGGTGGGTGAGTCACGTTGTCAGGATGGATGACACCCGACTTCCTAACCAGATCTTCTACTTCCAGATAGTGATCGGCGGATCACGCCAAATATCATTAACATCAATACCAATGTTGGTATTGGTATTGGTATCGATCAATATCAGTGTAATGAGACTGATACTTTAGTTTCAGTTTCTCTGCTGTATGCACTGCTGGCGGTTTGATTAAAGAGGTGACCTGGCTGTCTGCGCTGCTTTGAAGTGCCACTCTTGCCGCAGCACGGAGCACACGTCCTCCTTCTCCCCCCTCTTGTGTTTTGATGTTGTACCATCACGTGACTCAGTGATACCAGGCAAACAAGCAAGCAAACAGGCTAAGCCAGCCAGGCCTGGTCAGTGAAAAATATGAACATGTTACTATTCCTGAACAAAAACTTCTCACCAAAACCTCTGTTCTGCAGAGGGGTGCAGGGCTGGAAATATTACTTTGAACTCAAGGCTTTGGGGGTTGTTTAGTTATTTACACTTTATTTATTGTAATTTCGCTAATTGTTTTTATTTTTAATTATTTTTTCAAAGCTAGAAAAGAAGTGCACTGAAGGGGTGAATTTTTTTGTTTTATTTTTGTATCATATTTCCTGAACACACATTCTACTTGAAATTGTACTTCTTTTATAACATTTGTTGTGGAGTGATAATTTTGTACACTTGTTTTATTTAAGAAAAAATCCAGAGAAGTGCAATGAAGGGAGAAATTTTATTTAATTTTTGTTTTGTAGTTTCTGAACACTTGACCTATAAAAGTTTGGTTTAATTTGAACTCAAGTGATAATTTTGTGCACTTTGTTTCTTTAAGAAAAAAATCCAGACATGACAGTGTATGGGGAAAAATATTTTGTTACTATTCTATTGTTTCTGCAGGCCCCTTCAACACATAGTGTGAAGTTTGGATGACGTTTGGACAAATACAGCAAAACAGTTCGAATTCGTGCACCACGAAACATCTCGCTGACGAGCAGGCGTGCATGATCCCGGTGGGAGCTGCTGCACGCGACGGTGTCTTTCGAGGACGAACAGTGCGAGGTGCACCACATTGCACCACTTATATATATATATATAAAAAAAAAAACAGTCGGTACCTGTGGGACCACATCGTACCACTTATGTGGAATAAATAAAATTTAAAAAAAGGAAAAACACATACTACCCACTGGAAGTGAACCTGCACCTTCCAAAAGTTCTGATTACCAGTCAGCAACTTTACCACTGAGCTACAGAGCTGTTCTTTGAAAGCTGTGGGAATCTGCCCCATATCAGGAAAGACATGGAAGTATTACCAAAAAAAAATTTAAATCACACACCATATAAAAACACCGCATTTATCAAGTGAGCAATACAAATATAAACTGACGATTCTTCTGTAGATGACCCATGGCCACTGACATACAGTCATGAAATGACATGAATGAGAAGCAGTCTGCTGATCATCTGATCATATCCACATCTACTGGTCCGGTGTGTCCAGTCACCCTGCGCATGTGTTCTGCCCGACACACGTGTCTCGTGGATGGTGCGCTGCAGCATAGACACCGCATCATGTGGAACAGAGCTCATGTGGGTGACATGACGGACAGATCGCCCACTGCATGTTCTGATCTGACGGTCCGTTTCAAACTGGCAGGCTGTGTCCGCACCGTGCGCACACTCACTCGCTGCAGCTTGTCACCATGGCAATATATGTTTTTATTTATGTCCACATAAGTACAGCAATCAGACACACGCACCTCACAGTGGACAATTGCTAGTCCATGTCTGTCCAAACGCAGTATGTGTTGTCCAGCTGGAATGTCCAGAATGACAGATCACCACAGCTGCTTCTGTCATAGCCACACCTGTCAGTTCTCAGCGCACACACCAAAGCCACATTCATGGGGAACTTAGTCAAATTTCTCTGCAAGTACAACAGTGGTCGTCTGCAGTCTGTTATTGTGCCAAGAGTGCGACTGGCCACACATTTTCTAAGTGCCATGCGAGCAGTGTTAGATGTTCATGCGTGTCACCTGGAATTTGGCTGACACCTGCCGTGAGAGGGTTTGATGGGTTCGCACAGCGCACACTCTGTCATTCAGCCACTGGTGTGCACAAATAGTTGTAGCAACAGAGGCAGGGACGATTTCACACAGTTTGCACATGATTCCTACATCATAGGCACTAAATGTGTACTTCGTACAAACTTTGCACTGTGTGTGAAGGGGCCCTGAGCAAAAACTTTTGTTATTGTAATAAAATATTTTCTATTTGCCTATAAACTTTGCCCAAATTCTGTCCTGGGTTTTTAACTAATTAATACTCCCTATATTGTTGGTCCCTATACTGCTTAACCTATACACCAAAGACCTGCTGCAAACAAGGCTCGCAAGTTTGTATATGCTGACGACATCTGCCTCTGCACTCAAGCTAAGGTTGTTACTGATTTGGAGAACACACTCACTGACGATGTTGCTCTCATGACAGATTACTGCCACACATGGAGACTTAAACCAAACTCATCCAAAACAGTGTCAGTGTATTTCATCTACAACCCCAATTCCAGTGAAGTTGGGACGTTGTGTAAAATGTAAATAAAAACAAAATACAATGATTTGCAAATCCTCTTCAACCTATATTCAATTGAATACACCAGAAAGACAAGATATTTAATGTTCAAACTGATAAACTTTATTGTTTTTGTGCAAATATTTGCTCATTTTGAAATGGATGCCTGCAACATGTTTCAAAACTGTGTTCAACTCTTTTCCTTCTAACAACACTCAATAAGCATTTGGGAACTGAGGACACTAATTGTGAAGCTTTGTAGGTGGAATTCTTTCCCATTCTTGCTTGATGTACGACTTCAGTTGTTCATCAGTCCAGGGTCTCCGTTGTCATATTTTGCACTTCATAATGTGCCACACATTTTCAGTGAGCGACAGGTCTGGACTGCAGGCAGGCCAGTCTAGTACCGCACTCTTTTGAAGAAGCCACACTGTTGTAACACGTGCAGAATATGGCTTGGCATTGTCTTGCTGAAATAAGCAGGGACGTCCCTGAAAAAGGTGTTGCTTGGATGGCAGCATGTGTTGCTCCAAAACCTGGATGTACCTTTCAGCATTGATGGTGCCACCACAGATGTGTAAGTTGTCAATGCCATTGGCACTAACACACCCCCATACCATCACAGATGCTGGCTTTTGAACTTTGAGCTGGTAACAATCTGGATGGTCTTTTTCCTCTTTTGTCTGGAGGACACAACGTCCATGATTTCCAAAAACAATTTGAAACATTGACTCATCAGACCACAGCACATTTTTCCACTTTGTGTCTGTCCATTTCAAATGAGCTCAGGCCCAGAGAAGGCGGCGGCGTTTCTGGATGTTGTTGATGTATGGCTTTCGCTTTGCATGGTAGAGTTTTAACTTGCACTTGTAGCAAGTTAATGTAGCAGCGAACTGTCTTAACTGACAATGGTTTTCTGAAGTGTTCCTGAGCCCACGTGGTAAGATCCTTTACACAATGATGTCAGTTTTAAATGCAGTCCCGCCTGAGGGATTGAAGGTCATGGGCATTCAGTGTTGGCTTTTGGCCTTGCCGCTTACGTGTAGAAAGTTCTCCAGATTCTCTGAATCTCCTGATTATATTATGGCCTGTAGATGATGGAATCCCTAAATTCCTTGCAATTGAATGTTGAGAAACATTCTTCTTAAACTATTGGACTATTTTTCATGCAGTTGTTCACAAAGTGGTGATCATCGCCCCATTTTTGCTTGTGAACAGCTGAGACTTTTGGGGATGCTCTTTTTATACCTTCACATGTTTCCACTTAACCTGTTCACCTGTGGAATGTTCCAAACAGGTGTTCTTTGAGCATTCATTAACCTTCCCAGTCTTTTGTTGCCGCTGTCCCAGCTTTTTTCAAACATGTTGCAGGCATCCATTTCAAAATGAGCAAATATTTGCACAAAAAGAATAAAGTTTATCAGTCTGAACAATAAATAACCTGTCTTTGTGGTGTATTCAATTGAATATAGGTTGATTTGCAAATCATTGTATTCTGTTTTAATTTACATTTTACACGTCTCAACTTCACTGGATTTGGGGTTGTACAAAATGCAATGCCAACAAGGAAATAAATGTCCTCTTGGATGGGAAACCCCTAAAACATGAGAAGCATCCATTGTATCATGGAATAACATTTGATCGGACACTAACATATAAAGAGCATCTTAATAAGGTGTCTAAGACGCTGAAAAGCTGCAATAACCTGTTGATGAAGCTTGCCTCTACAACATGGGGTGCGAACATTAAAAACTTCAGCCTTAGCCCAGTGCTACTCTGTTGCAGAATATTGTCTCATCTGGGCTCAGTCTGCCCACACAAAGCTGATAGATAGACGCACAACTTAATTCCACCATGCGACTCATATCTGGCGAATTACGATCAACATTGACACAGTCGCTACCAGTTCTGGCTAAAATTGAACCACCAGAGCTTAGGCGACTAATGGCTAGTGCCAGACTAGTTGAGAAGGCAATCAGCAACACATCCTGGCCACTCCACAATGATTTTGTCAACCACCCAAAACTGTGCCTGTCATCACACAAACCACTATGGATCACACATGAAAATTTAGTCAGATTTAGTAATTTGATGATGCATCCACCTTATTTATCAAAAAAGTATCAGTTTCAGTATCGGCAATAATGACCCTATATTTACTTTGTATCAAATCGATACCATGTCTTGCAGTATCACACACCACTACTTCCAAATGAGTGAAGGAAAGTATTCAAAGCAGGGTAGAAGAAATGCTACAAGGTCCTCCTGAAGCACGACCTCAAGTACTGCTCCATCATCGACTGGAAGACCTGAGAAAAATACGTGAGGGACAGAGTCTACTGATGAGCAATGAGTCTTCAAAAAAAATGCAGACAAACAACACAGAGGAGACGAGAGGAAAGAGGAAGGAGACAGAGCAAGATCCTGACCAGCAGAAGCTTCCTGTAGTAATCATGTGCAGCATCTGTCAGAAACAGTGCAGGTCAAGACTGGACCTGTTCAGTCATCTCCAAGTCTAACATCCTGCCTGGGAATCAACCAACAGACCATCTTCCTCACCACAGAGGGAGTTCCGCAACAAAGCAAGTCAAAAGCAAATTTAAAACAGTCTCTGGATATATCTCTGGGTCTTCTGCCTTTGAGATCATGGCACTTGAGAAGAGCTTATTATGGTAGTCGTGAAGTTGCCAGAGAGAAGTATTTGGCAATGCCAATATCTTTGCAAGAGAATGAAGGTCCAAGTCTTTTGGATCCTGATGTTACCTTGCTCCTTGTATGTTTGTCAGACTTGGAAACTAGCTAGTGACCAAAGGCAATGACTGGATGTCTCTGGTAAGAGGTCTTTTCAGAGGATCCTTGGATACCTCTGCAATGACTTTGTATCAAACAAGCAATAACTCAGACAGACTAAGGTAAAGAGCATTGTGAGGGACCTTCAGCTTCGACATTTTGGCCTTGGGGCCCTTTTCTCTGTACATAATCCAGCACACAGGTCCCTGAGTAATGAAGATCCCAGTAGTTGGAGGAGGCCAAAAGGATACTCACTTTTCTGTCTGCTGTAGCAGACAGATGGTTATTTTAGAAATGTGGGAATGGACCGTTTGTCTGTCTGGATGGTTGTCATTCAGGACCAAAGCCGGTTCCTTGGTGATGTGGATGTGGCAAAGCACAGCACCAGCGCATGCTCTCACGCTTGACTTGTTGTAATTAAATATATATATATATATAGAGAGAGAGAGAGAGAAACTTGAAACATTTTAGTTTATATGTAATGCATTTAAAACACACAAAATTTTCATGTTCTGAAACAACTGACAAAAATATTGAAATTATTCCCAGTATTCACATTTTTAGATGCATCTGTATTATATTATATTATAAAATTAAAAATACACTGAGGTCTTGTATGTGATGTTTTATGTTTCATTTTGGTATGTTGGGCAGGTTTTGGATTAACTAAAGTAGAAAACTCATAAAGCTCTGAAACTATCGGGAGCATGGGCACATTTTCTGACCTACTATGTGATCTTCATTTAATTGAAATTTCTTTTAATGCTGGAGATATGGGCACAAAAACAGTGCTTTGCCATTCCAAGCCAATCAATAGCAAAGAAACACCACCACACACAGTAAATAATAATTCACAAGCATGTATTTCCTCCCAAAAACAATATGACACCGTGTGAAGACACCATGAATATTTTATTTTATTTCAATAGTATGATAATCTACTACTTCTGTACAGCTGAAAAATGTTTTGACTGTTACGTGTGCTGTGTATATGCTCACATAAAAGGAGACATTTGAAATAACCACTGCAAAGTACACTGGGGCAGATTTCACAGTACTGTTTTCAGTGTTAATTAACACTGCGGTAAATGCATATGGTCCCAGTCAAATATATAGTGTTAGGTCAACACTATTATAGAGTAAATTAACTCTTACAACCTGATAGACCTGGTTTAGCACTGTTTTGAATGGGATCACATGGAATTGGTTCACTGTTCATTTAACACTCCAAAAAATGAAATGTTTGTGGATCTAGTCATGAAATTTTTCTTACAATATTTAACATCACAATTTTGCTCAATAACACACACAAAAGCAACACAATGCTTTCACCAATAGTATACAAATAAAATATACTTTACTAGATCTCTTGGTGAAACTACATTGTACCTGTAATAACAGTAAATGTCCACCAGGTAGCGATATTGCTCCATTTCAAGAACAGCCTGTTGGTTATATTAGTAGATACATATCACTGAAGTGAGAAGGATTAAATGCAAAGTATGATAATAAAATAAAATACAAAACAAATCCACATATAAAATAGCTGAGTTAACAACGGGAGGGGGAACAATATTTTGTAACAGCTGGGATAGTTCAAAAGGGCTGTTCTGTCCATTAAAGCACATTAACTGTCTGCAAAATAGAAGCCAAATTAGCCAAATAAACTGAAGCAAATGTGTCTCAGTCCTTGTCTTTGTGTAGCATACTGATAGATATAATGTACCAGTTTGGATTATGTAAGCTATAAATCATGCAGAGGGGACAAGAGTGCATTTTTAAAAGCAGTGCATGTTTTTTGCACAGATGAAGGGCGATGTGTAAGCCGTACTTGGGGGCGAAGAGGTGAGGATTGCTGGATTGCAATAGGACATGAACACTCAGACACCCAGGTGCTTGTTGAGTCGGTTGAGGGCGTCACTGACGAGGTCAAGCTCATGCCGAAGCTCGTCCACCACACTGTTGATGCTGGGAGTATCTTTTAGCACGTCCACGCTCTGGGTGTAAGGGTTGTAGCGTACTGTGAAGGGACGCTTGATGGTCTTGGCAAATTCTCTGAAATAGATATAGCACTGGCTGATAATGATGTTCAATGATACTTCAAATTGTAATTTTAATATGTGATGAATGACGCCCATTAGCCTGCACATCTCACCTCATCTTGACTTTGGCTTCCTCAAAGCTGTCTGATACAAAGTAGACATCCTGAAATGTTGTGATGATGCATTCTTGTTTGGATGTAACTTTAGGGTCAAAAGGCGTTATCCGTGCATTACCAGAGAGTGCATGCTGCAAGTGGAAAACATAAGAAAGTTGTATGTACACAATAGTGCACATCTGGATCAAATACTGTACTGTACAAAGGTTTTAGGTGCACCAGATGTGCCTGAAACATTAAATATTTACATATAAGTAGAAATAAGTCAAATGTGCCACCACCTCTCACCTTTAAAAACATGATTTATTTCAGGGAATCTTCTACAATATATAAGAAAAGTGGAACGTATGTAACGTAAGTTTTGCACTCTTTTCATCCAGTGCAAAAAGTGTTTTCCAGTCACATGCATGAAAGGACTTTGATTGATTCACTTGTGCATTGCTTTTGAAGAAAAACAAAAATAAGTCCTATGTAGGCCCAGAGGCCCACTGGTGCTGGTTTTTATCCCTGCAGTCATTACTATGAAGCAGATGTAGCAGGGCCCTTGAAACTAGGTCCAGATCAAGCAAGCCCCCCCAACACCACCACACACACTCATGTAGATCTGCCAATACTGAATTCAAATCCAATACTAGTATTGCCGTGGGATCTCAGGAACTATCACAAGATTTCAGGACAAGATTAGGTTACTGGTGTATAATTACGCAGGGCTATCATAATGCTAGCTATGGACAATGAGATAATGGAAAATATATTTCTTTTTTATACACAGTGCACAAAGTATTCACAGTGTTGCACTTTTTCCACATTTTTAATGCTACTGCCTTATTCCAAATGTATTTAATGTATGAAATTCATTTACTTTTTCATTTCATGTGAAAAAGGTTTTTTTTTTTTTTTTTTTTTTTTACAAATTTCTTAATCAAAAATAATCCTAAGAAATCACGTGGTGCATCCTGTTTCCACTGACCATCCTTGAGATGTTTCTACAGTTTAAGTGGAGTCCATCTGGGGTAAATTCAGTTGACTGGCCATGATTTGGAAAAGACACACACCTTTCTACATATAAGATCCCACAGTTGACAGTGCATGTCAGAGCACAAACCAAGCATGAAGTCGAAGGAAGGCCTCTGAGACAGGATTGTCTTGAGGTACAAATCTGGGCAAAGGTACAGAAACATTACTGCTTCTTTGAAGGTCCCAGTGACCACAGTGGCCTCCATGATCCGTAAATGGAAGAACTTCAGATCCACCAGCACTCAGCTGGCTGCCCATCTAAACTGTGCAGTGATAGGAGAAGACCCTGATGGTCACTCTGTCAGAGCTCCAGCATTCCTCTGTGGAGAGAGGAGAACCTTCCATAAGGTCAACCATCTAAGCAGCAATCCACCAATCAGGCCTGTATGGTAGGGTGGCCAGATGGAAGCCACTCCTTAGTAAAAGGCACATAACAGCCGCCTGGAATTTGCCAAAATGAAATTTACCAAAATTCAATTTAATCCATTTTAGAAAAAGGTGTAACATAACAAAATGTGGAAAAGGTGAAGTGCTGTGAATACTTTCCAGATGCACAGTAATACTGTCTCTGTCCTGTGTATTGAGACAGTATTTTGTTGTGCATAAGTTTTATAAGACAGAGGGGGCCCTATATACACCAACAATTACTGTAGTGTAGTCTCACTTAAACGTCTGCATAACATGAACAGATTGACTGAGATGGACTTTTGTCCCATCCAGGTTACTTTTCCCTACCAAGGATGATATCCATTTACAGCTGGGTGGACTGGAACAAAGCAGATGAAGCGTCTTGTTCAAAAACACAAAACATGTACCATGACTGGAAATCAAACACAGGTCTACATTTTGGTCATCCAACTCCTGCCCACTGAGCTACCTATTCTGCTTTCCACTGCTTGTTCATGTTTAAAAAAAATAATAGGAGGAGGATAATGCAATGTCCCTCTGACAATACCATTACCTTAAGCTCACTGACGGATGATAGCAGGCCTGCTCCATATGCTCGTAGCTGCCCTTCCTGTTTGCATAAGCCAAACTCCACCGTAAAGAAATAGCACTGCAACAAGGAGGAAATAAATGGCCAAAGTGATGATATCCATGTTAAATGTGGTTAAATTTACCTGAGCAGCTGTGTCACTTACTGTGGCTAGTTTCTGGACTGAGTCATCTGAGGCCCCAAGTGAAGCAAGGCCAATCTCCTGAGAAAACTGGGCGAAACTAGGTTCTGCTAGCAATGGGACGTGACCCAGCAGCTCGTGGCATGTGTCTCTAAATGTTAAAAAATAACAGACCATTAGAGTTCACAGCTTCTTGTGACTTTTGGCACAATGCTGTACACTGTTAAACCGAACACTCCATTTTAATACAATAATTAAGTTAATGTAACTCAAACTTTGAAAATAGTCACTCATTTCCATTAATTAAACAACTCAAAAAAGAATTGTCATAACAACTCAGTTCCTTTAAGTGCATTTCAAGTTCTGGGGCATTTAAGTGTTGGTGATGTATTTCCAGTGCATTCCATTCACTCATTTTAATTGAGTTTATGTAACGGAGGCCAGCAGGTGTCGCTGTGCATATGTAGTTAGTAAACCTCACTCCCAACAGCTCAAAAGAATTCTCTGGTCACAAGGCCAGAGCCCTGGGTTTTAGCCTTTTAGTTAGAGAGTTTGACTTCCATGATCGTGAGTTCACGTCCCGAGGGGAACAAATGGGCAGAGTCATAACAATACAACGTAGAGTCAACAAGTAAACCAAAGAATACATCAAAAAATCTAATCCAAAATGTAATGCAAATTTTTTTAGGCAGAAATTTATGTCACTTTTTTATTGAAAAACATAAACTAGATTTACTTAAGTTCAATCAACTATAAATTGTTAAGTTACTAAAACTTTAACAATTAAATTTTTGAAAATTATTTTATTTAAGTTGGCAAACTCAAATGGTTTAAGGCAATCGGTTTCCTCAAATGGTTTGAATTCAACTAATTCATTGAGGTTTACAGTGTACTTACGGCTCTGGGGTGTATAATGGGTCTGAGCTGTGGCGCACATACTGGGTACAGTGGAAAACACGAAAAGCCAAACCAGCTAGGAAGTCACGAGGGGAGAGGTAACCCGCAACAGGCCTAATGGTAAAGCCGGTACGTTCTGAGGAGACATGTCAAACATGAATATATACCAATGAAACTGACAAGTCAAATAAAACCAGTTACACATCATACAATTATGTTTTGTTGAGGAAATGACACTGACCTCTGAGGAAGCGTGAGACATCTTCCAGTTGAGGAATGTTGTCCTCCCGACATTCACAGTATTTGGAGAGCAGGGGCAAGTTCTTTAAGTACTCTCGACAGGCGTGGGTGGGGTACAGCTTGTTGAGCTCCCTGTGTACGACTCCCCAAGTCTTCACTTCCTCCACAGTGAACTCAATACGAGGAATAGGATCCCCACTGGAACAGCACAGCAATTATGTCACTAGATATACATATTAAAGAAACAACAACAACTATGATTTCCAAACTAAAATAAGCTCAATAACTCACTGTTTGTAGGCCATGGCAAGATCTGCAAAATACTTCCTCCTTTTCCTGTACACATTGTCCTTGAACCCCTGTTGGGAGAAATCATACAGGATACGAGGAGGATTGAAACATAAAACACTGGTATTTTAACCTCTTAAACTCTAGAGTCCCCAAATTTGGGGACTTGCCCTGTTTTGAAACATTTGAACACTCATAAATAACCAATGCTGACACCAACATACACTTATTATACGAGGTCTGTCCAAAAAGTATCGTACCTTTTTATTTTTTGCAAAAACCATATGGATTTGAATCACGTGTGATTGCATCAGCCAAGCTTGAACCTTCGTGCGCATGCGTGAGTTTTTTCACGCTTGTCGGTTGCATCATTCGCCTGTGAGCAGGCTTTGTGTGAGCAGTGGTCCACCCCTCTCGTCAGATTGTTATTGCGAATAAATGTCTGAACGATTTGGAGCTTTGCTGCATCAAATTTTTCCAGAAACTGTGAGAGATCTCCAGGTGGACACCATTCAGAAAATTCAGATGGCTTTCAGTGACGATTTTATGGGGATTACACAGATTAAGGAGTGCTCCAGCTGGTTTAAAGACCGCCCACAGTGTCTGAGAGCGCGGCGCGCTCCGAGCGCCGATCGACAGGCTCAAATCCCGCTCAAACAACCAGATCATTTCCATTGTGAAGGCTTTGTTGATCCGGGACGTCGTCTAACTTTCACAAAAAAGGCAGAAGGCGTGGACATCAGTACTTTTTCAGCACATTCTACTGTTACAGGAGTTAGGGTTAGGGCGCCATGAGCGGCATGGTGGCGCAATCCTCCGCTTCTCTTTCCATGAAAAAAAACAACAGTAGAATGTGCCGAAAAAGTGCTGATGTCCACGCCTTCTGCCTTTTTTGTGAAAGTTAGACGACGTCCCGGATCAACAAAGCCTTCACGTTGGAAATGATCTGGTTGTTTGAGTAGGGTTTGACCCTGTCGATCGGCGCTCGGAGCGCGCCACGCTCTCAGATGCTCTGGGCGGTCTTTAAACCGGCTGGAGCACTCCTTAATCTGTGTAATCCCCATAAAATCGTCACTGAAAGCCATCTAAATTTTCCAAATGGTGTCCAGCTGGAGGTCTCTCACAGTTTCTGGAAAAATTTGATGCAGCAAAGCTCCAAATCGTTCAGACATTTATTCGCAATAAAAATCCGCCGAGAGGGGTGGACCACTGCTCACACAAAGCCTGCTCACAGGCGAATGATGCAACCGACAGGCGTGAAAAAACTCACGCATGCGCACGAAGGTTCAAGCTTGGCTGATGCAATCACACGTGATTCAAATCCATATGGTTTTTGAAAAAAATAAAAAGGTCCGATACTTTTTGGACAGACCTCGTACATCAAAATGTCAAGTGAAGTCTCCTCTACAAAAGTATCCACTTCAATCACAAATTAACTAACGAGCAAATAGACATACGAGGGCTGTCCATAAAGTATAGGTCCTTTTTATTTTTTTCAAAAACTATATGGATTTCATTCATATGTTTTTACGTCAGACATGCATGAACCCTCGTGCGCATGCGTGAGTTTTTCCACGCCTGTCGGTGACGTCATTCACCTGTGAGCACTCCTTGTGGGAGGAGTCGTCCAGCCTGTCGAGATTTTGAGGTGACACTGTCGCTTTAAGGACTTCCCACGGTGCGAGACGTCGCGCTGCGCTCTCAGGCGGCGTCATCAGCCTGTTTCAAGCTGAAAACCTCCACATTTCAGGCTCTATTGATCCAGGACGTCGTGAGAGAACAGAGAAGTTTCAGAAGAAGTCGGTTTCAGCATTTTATCCGGATATTCCACTGTTAAAGGAGATTTTTTTAATGAAAGACGTGCGGACGGGTCCGCGCGTCGGGACGCAGCCGGCGCGGAGCGGCGGTACAGGAAAAACACCTCCGTGTTGATAACCATTTGTAAAATCCAGGCGGCTTTTGATGGCTTTCAGTGGAGTGAGTATATGAGAAATTGTTTAACAGCTGGACATGTTCCAACTTGTCCTTAAGGCTTCCAACAGAGGTGTTTTTGCTGTGGCGGAGCGTCGCGGCGGCTGCGAGCCGACGCGCGGACCCGTCCGCACGTCGTGCATTAAAAAAATCTCCTTTAACAGTGGAATATCCGGATAAAATGCTGAAACCGACTTCTTCTGAAACTTCTCTGTTCTCTCACGACGTCCTGGATCAATAGAGCCTGAAATGTGGAGGTTTTCAGCTTGAAACAGGCTGATGACGCCGCCTGAGAGCGCTGTGCGACGTCTCGCACTGTGGGAAGTCCTTAAAGCGACAGTGTCACCTCAAAATCTCTCATCAGCCGTTAAAATTTTCACTGAAAACCAGCTTAATTTTTCGAACCATGTCCACTTCGAAGTGTCTCACAGGTTTAGAAAAAATTTTGATCAAACAAAGCGCCAGTCTCTCAGCAACTTCTCAGACAAAGGAATTCCGACGAGGGGCTGGACGACTCCTCCCACAAGGAGTGCTCACAGGCGAATGACGTCACCGACAGGCGTGGAAAAACTCATGCATGCGGACGAGGGTTCAAGCATGTCTGACGTAAAAACATATGAATGAAATCCATATAGTTTTTGAAAAAAATAAAAAGGACCTATACTTTATGGACAGACCTCGTAAATCGGAATTCATTTTTTGGGAAAAAACCTCATTTACTCCTACCAAGTATTATTTACTTTCAATTTTTTTGCATCCACAACATCCCCTAGGACCTGTCTTTTAGCTGATCCAAACTTTTGCATTTTTGACCTTGTACAAGCTGAGAAATAAATCATAATGTATGGGTATGTGAGTTTGGTGAAATAGGGTCTAGGGCTTAAGTGTTTAAAATTAAATTGTACGTGCCCACTACATACCGGATGGTCAGCGTCCAGCTCAGAGCCATACATCAGGACACGGTTAGCACACTTGTCCAAGTCTGAAATCTTCTTTGGGAACCATGGTACATTATATGTGTCTGAAAAGAGGAAAAATAAATTTTGTACTGACAATCTATTCTTCTTTCTCTCTACCCTCTTATTCAGTCAGAAATTCACCTAACCTGCATGTCTTTGGAAGTGGGAGGAAACTCACACAAACACCCATAAAATCGGGAGAACATGCAAACTTCACACACAACGGACCAGGTGGGAAGCAACCCCATGAACTTCTTACTGTGAGGCAACAAAGCTAACCAGTCATCCACCGTGCTGCCCTAAACAGCTGTAATATTTTATTTAGTGGACATCATATTTCACACGCTCATCACTTACCTTCCTCATGTAGACAGGAGTTATCTGGAGGCTCCATCTCCACTATGTTTACATGCTTACGGAGGAGATGAATGATTTCATTCAGTTGTTCATGGTTGCTGTCACAGTCAACAAAGATTTCAAACTCAGAGTTGCGTCTTTTAGATTTTCTGGACTCTATGTGTACAAGGTTAACATGATTTTCCTGGGGGTAAAAAAAAACAACAAAACGTTACTTTCATTACCACTTAAATACACTGTTAAAAACAAAACAAAATTGCAAATTAGTATTTACTTTTCTGGACAACATTGACCTTTCTTGTGTGAAATCTGAAGTATTATCATAAAAACATAAAGAAGAAATACTAACAAACATACAGCTTGATATTTTATGTTATAGACATTGTAAATTAATAAACTGATAAATTAATGAATAGGCAGGCATGCACATAACTGGTACTCATGGTGCTTGTGTGTGCTAAAAAGAAATGATGCTTAACAGAAAACACAAGGGAAGCACTTCATAGGAGGAAAGCAATGATAGATTGTAGGAAAAGTGTTTCCCTCTGTGTCCTGTCTGCTGTGCATCAATGATTTTGTGTGAATAGGAACAGGAGCCAGTATAATAGGTTGGGCCATACTTGGAAGAGTTTGAGTGCCTTCACAAGACCTCCCACTTCATTCTTCAGAGAAAAGATGATGGTTGCTCTTCCTTTCTCAGATGTATTATTCTTTTCTGTATTCTCTTCAATTTTTGTGAAGGTCGATTTGTTTATCTGAAAACAATCATAAATAATTAGGCTTTTTATTTGCATAGCAACAAAATGTCACCGTCAAACAAGACACTTGCTCTTTTAATGTAATGTGAGAAGATATTCACCATATACACTCAACAAAAATATAAACGCAACACTTTTGGTGTTGCTCCCATTTTGTATGAGATGAACTCAAAGATCTAAAACTTTTTCCACATACACAGTATCACCATTTCCCTCAAATATTGTTCACAAACCAGTCTAAATCTGTGATAGTGAGCACTTCTCCTTTGCTGAGATAATCCATCCCACCTCACAGGTGTGCCATATCAAGATGCTGATTAGACACCATGATTAGTGCACAGGTGTGCCTTAGACTGTCCACAATAAAAGGCCACTCTGAAAGGTGCAGTTTTATCACACAGCACAATGCCATAGATGTTGCAAGATTTGAGGGAGCGTGCAATTGGCATGCTGACAGCAGGAATGTCAACCAGAGCTGTTGCTCGTGTATTGAATGTTCATTTCTCTACCATAAGCCATCTCCAAAGGCATTTCAGAGAATCTGGCAGTACATCCAACCAGCCTTACAACCGCAGACCACATGTAACCACACCAGCCCAGGACCAAAACACATCCAGCATGTTCACCTCCAAGATCGTCTGAGACCAGCCACTCGGACAGCTGCTGAAACAATCAGTTTGCATAACCAAAGAATTTCTGCACAAACTGTCAGAAACCGTCTCAGGGAAGCTCATCTGCATGCTCGTCGTCCTCATCGGGGTCTCGACCTGACTCCAGTTCGTCGTCGTAACCGACTTGAGTGGGCAAATGCTCACATTCGCTGGTGTTTGGCATGTTGGAGAGGTGTTCTCTTCATGGATGAATCCCGGTTCACACTGTTCAGGGCAGATGGCAGACAGCGTGTGTGGCGTCGTGTGGGTGAGCGGTTTTCTGATGTCAATGTTGTGGATCGAGTGTCCCATGGTGGCGGTGGGGTTATGGTATGGGCAGGCGTCTGTTATGGACGAAGAACACAGGTGCATTTTATTGATGGCATTTTGAATGCACAGAGATACCGTGACGAGATCCTGAGGCCCATTGTTGTGCCATACATCCAAGAACATCACCTCATGTTGCAGCAGGATAATGCACGGCCCCATGTTGCAAGGATCTGTACACAATTCTTGGAAGCTGAAATTGTCCCAGTTCTTGCATGGCAGGCATACTCACCGGACATGTCACCCATTGAGCATGTTTGGGATGCTCTGGACCGACGTATACAACAGCGTGTACCAGTTCCTGCCAATATCCAGCAACTTCACACAGCCATTGAAGAGGAGTGGACCAACATTCCACAGGCCACAATTGACAACCTGATCAACTCTATGCGAAGGAGATGTGTTGCACTGCATGAGGCAAATGGTGGTCACACCAGATACTGACTGGTATCCCCCCCCAATAAAACAAAACTGCACCTTTCAGAGTGGCCTTTTATTGTGGGCAGTCTAAGGCACACCTGTGCACTAATCATGGTATCTAATCAGCATCCTGATATGGCACACCTGTGAGGTGGGATGGATTATCTCAGCAAAGGAGAAGTGCTCATTATCACAGATTTCGACTGGTTTGTGAACAATATTTGAGGGAAATGGTGATATTGTGTATGTGGAAAAAGTTTTAGATCTTTGAGTTCATCTCATACAAAATGGGAGCAAAACCAAAAGTGTTGCGTTTATATTTTTGTTGAGTATATATATATATATATATATATATATATATATATATATATACATATATATACATACAGACACACACACACACACATTTTTCTACCTCTTATTATTGTTCTAAGAATTGTGAAATCAGCTCTCTCTCTCTCTCTCCGGACCAACAAAACTTGGTTGTTTAAACGGGAAAAACAAATTGCAATTTATTGTATGTTTCTCACTTTCATCCAAGTATTGGAGGGATGTTTTGGATGAAATGGAAAAAGGGATTGAAAGAAAATTGTGAATTTTCTATACCGTATATTTGTGTGTATATATAGTCTAATTCTTTATTGACTGAGATGAATAATTAAATAATAATTACCTAAGTAATTAATTAGTTAACAAATTAACAAATTAAGTGACCATCCTACTAAAGTATCATACTATTACAAAGAAAAAGAAATGAACTGTACCGGCTTCTTTGCGCAAGGAAAATATTTTATTTAATTCAATATCTACTGTGCAGCTAATGAAAGTTATTCATGAAATACAGTGCACCTAGAAAGTATTCACAGAGCTTCACTTTCCACATTTTTATGCTACAGCCTTATTCCAAAATAGAAGAAATTCATTTCTTTCCTCAAAATTCTACACACAATGCCCCATAATGACAATGTGGAAAAAAGGTTTCTTGATTTTTGTAAATTTATTAAAAATAATAAAAAAAAAAAACCCTAAGAAATCACATGCACATAAGTATTCACAGCCTTTGCCATGAAACTCAAAATTGAGCTCAGGTGCATCCTGTTTCCATTGATCACCCACGAGATGTTTCTACAGTTTAATTAGAGTCCACATGAAGTAAATTCAGTTGATTGGACATGATTTGGAAAGGCACACACCTGTCTACATATAAGGTCCCACAGTTGACGGTGCATGTTAGAAACCAGGCATGAAGTCAAAGGAATTGTCTGTAGACCTCTGAGACAGGATTGTCTTGAGGCATAAATCTGGGGAAGGGTACAGAAACATTTCTGTTGTTTTGAAGGTCCTAATGAGCACAGTTGTCCCCATGATCCACAAATGGAAGAAGTTCAGATCCACCAGGACTCTTCCTAGAGCTGGCCGCCCATCTAAACTGAGTGATCGAGGAGAAGGGCCTTAGTCAAAGAGGTGACCAAAAACCTGATGGTCACTCTGTCAGAGTTCCAGCATTCCTCTGTGGAGAGAGGAGAACCTTCCAGAAGGACAACCATCTCTGCAGCAATCCACCAATCAGGCCTGTATGGTAGAGTGGAAGCCACTCCTTAGTAAAAGGCACATGGTAGCCCACCTGGTGTTTGCCAAAAGGCACCTGAAGGACTCTCAGACCATGAGAAACAAAATTCTCTGGTCTGATGAGATAAAGATTGAACTCTTTGGCGTGAATGTCAGGTGTCATTTTTGCAGGAAACAAGGCATCATCGCTACAGTGAAGCATGGTGGTGGCAGCATCATGCTGTGGGGATGTCTTTCAATGTCAGGAATTGAGAGACTAGTCAGGATTGAGTGAAAGATGAATGCAGCAATGTACAGAGGCATCCTGGATGAAAACCTGCTCCATAGTGCCCTTGATCTCAGACTGGGGTGACAGTTCATCTTTCAGCAGGACAATGACCCTAAACACACAGCCAAGATATCAATGGAGTGGCTTCAGGACAACTCTGTGAATGTTCTTGAGTGGCCCAGCCAGAGCCCAGACCTGAATCTGAATGAACATCTCTGGAGCGATCTGAAAATGGCTGTGCACCGATGCTCCCCATCCAACCTGATGGAGCTTGAGAGGTGCTGCAAAGAGAAATGGACAAAACTGCCCAAAGATAGGTGCACCAAGCTTGTGGCATCATATTCAAGAAGACTTGAGGTGACTGTAATTGCTGCTAAAGGTGCATCAACAAAATATTGAGCAAAGGGTGTGAATACTTATGTACACGTGATTTCACGTGATGCAGTCTACATAAAACTATTAGGTACACCAGAAGAAGCTAAGGTACTATGCATCAAAGAAGAACATGAAATGAACAAATACAATTAAAAAATTAAATATAAATAAAAAATCTAGATAGTTTTACCTTCAATTCAAAATGACAAATTAAATATTAACAATTCCCTGCCCATAGAGGACAATGAAAGTACAAAACCAAGAAATGCAATTTAAAACTTTTGAATGTAGTGAATCTAAAATGCAACATGTTATAGATGAAGTCGACCCGGATATAAACTTTTATAATGACATAAATGATGACTGCATGTATTATCAAGACCAGCAAATACCAACTCAGAATAAACCTAATGAGATGTTGTCAATTGTCCACTTCAATAGTCGCAGCCTTCATGCAAATTTTGAAAAGATAAAAGATTACTTGAACCAATTGGGTACTTTGTTTAATGTATTAGCAATTTCAGAAACTTGGATAAAAAATGATGAAACAAACAACTTTATGTTAGAAGATTATGAGATGTTTGCACAGAGCAGAAATAAAAAAAATGGAGGTGGTGTGGCATTATATGTGGATAAAAACTTACATGCAAAACAGATTGACAACATGACATTGGCTATTGATGATATTATGGAGTGTATGACAATTGAATTGATAATGGAAAACAGAAAAAATATATTGATTACGTGTGTTTACAGATCTCCTGGATCAAGTATTGAAATGTTTACGGATCTAATGCATAACTTGTATACGAAAATGGAACATAAAGATGTTTTTATATGTGGGGATTTTAACATAGATTTATTAAAAATGAGTACACATAAGCCTACGGAAAATTTTATAGATACTATGTATAGCTTGTCATTCCATCCAAAAATAACTAAACCAACCAGATCACTGCACAGAGTTCATCACTAATTGATAATATCTTCACTAACATATTAAACAATGACATTTCCAGTGGCATATTAATAAACGATATAAGTGACCACTTACCAGTATTTTTAACTATGAAAATAAGTTATAACTATAGGAAAGCCAAGAAAAATATTAAGATTACTAATTTCATAAGAGTAAAAACAAATGAATCAATAATGATATTCAAACAAAGTCTATTAAAACAAGACTGGAAAGTAATATTAGATGAAACTGAGGTTAACTCGGCTTATAACACTATTTTGAATACATTTTTGACTTTCTATGATCAATGTTGCCCTGTGAAATCAATCCAAATCAAACAACAAGCTAAAACCAACCCATGGATGACAAGCAGTTTAATTAATGCCTGTAAAAAGAAAAACTGGCTATACAGGGTATTTATTAAAGAAAGAACAATCGAAACAGAAAATAAATATACAATATATAAAAATAAGTTGATGTGTATTAAGAAATTGTAAAAAGATGTATTATAAAACACAACTAGAACAAAACAAGGGAAATATTAAAGGCCTCTGGAATGTAATAAATAGTGTCATCAGGAAAAAGGAGAACCGTAGTACCTTGCCGGACTATTTCATTGACAGTGATAAAAAGATCTATAACAACGAAGAGCTAGTAAATGCATTTAATCATTATTTTGTCAATATAGGGCCAGAACCCTGAACCATCCCTTAGTTATGCTGCTATAGACTTAGACTGCTGGGGGGTTCCCATGATGCACTGAGTGTTTCTTTCTCTTTTTGCTCTGTATGCACCACTCTGCATTTAATCATTAGTGATTGATCTCTGCTCCCCTCCACAGCATGTCTTTTTCCTGGTTCTCTCCCTCAGCCCCAACCAGTCCCAGCAGAAGACTGCCCCTCCCTGAGCCTGGTGCTGCTGGAGGTTTCTTCCTGTTAAAAGGGAGTTTTTCCTTCCCACTGTCGCCAAGTGCTTGCTCACAGGGGGTCGTTTTGACAGTTAGGGTTTTTACGTAATTATTGTATGGCCTTGCCTTACAATATAAGGCGCCTTGGGGCAACTGTTTGTTGTGATTTGGCGCTATATAAATAAAATTGATTGATTGATTGAATTGGCAGCTGAAATAAAAATGCCATATTCAGCCTCAGAAATAGGTACTGAACAAGTAAACTCAAATTCATTCTTTCTAACAGCAACAGACGAAATGAAAATAATAAACACTGTTAATGAATTGAAGGCAAAAAAAAATCAGGAAATTGCAATAAGTTGGACACTACAATAATTAAACAAGTCATTAATGAAATTGCAAAACCTCTAAGTCATATCTATAACTTATCTTTTATTAATGGAGAGTTTCCAAGTCAAATGAAGATTGCCAAAATTACACCTATATATATAAAAGTGGAGATAAGTATCTATTCTCAAATTATAGACCTATATCTGTGTTATCTCAATTCTCAAAAATTTTAGAAAAACTATATACAGTACGGTTAGATCAATACATTGAAAAGTTCAAGATATTAAATGATAACCAGTATGGTTTCAGAAAAAATAGATGAACAACTTTAGCTTTAATTGATTTAGTGGAAGAAATAACAAATAATATTGATAAAAAGAAACATACAATGGCGATCTTCATTGACTTAAAAAAGGCGTTTGATACTATTAACCACAACATATTATTACATAAATTGGAAAAAATTGGCATAAGGGGTATTGCACTAAATTGGCTCCAATCTTATTTAAACAACAGGCAACAATATGTACAAATAGGAGAATATAAATCTTTGTTTAAACAGATACATTGTGGAGTTCCACAAGGGTCCGTTTTAGGACCTAAACTTTTTTAAATTTATATTAATGACTTGCAATTCATCTCTGAAAAACTGAAATTTATCCTCTTTGCTGATGACACAACAATAGTATGTTCTGGGGAAAACCTGGAACAACTTGTGATCGAAATGCAAATAGAAATTATTAAATTAAAAAATTGGTTTGATAGTAATAAATTGTCACTTAATATTTCAAAGACAAAATTAATGCTCTTTGGAAACCGAGAAATGAAAACAAAAGTAAATCTTAAAATTGACATGGTTCCTATTGAAAGGGTTAACCAACATAGATTTTTAGGAATAATAATCGATCACAGGATGTGCTGGAAACCCCACATTGCTAGCATACAATCCAAAATGGCCAGAAGTATTTCCATAATGGGGAAAGCCAAACATTTCTTAGATCAGGAGTCCTTATATATTATTTATTGCACATTAATATTACCATATATTAGCTATGGCATTGAGGTATGGGGTAATACATATAAAAGTAATGTAGACACACTTTTTAAGTTACAGAAAAGGGCAATAAGAATCATCCATATTGTAGGCTTCAGAGATCATATGAGTACACTGTTTTTACAATCCAAAATACTAAAATTTAGAGATCTTGCAGAACTTAAAACTTTACAAATTATTTTTAAAGTGAAACAAAACCTACTATCAGATAACCTCCAAAAATTGTTTAGTGAAAGAGAGGGAGATTACAATCTAAGAAGGAAATATAATTTAAAAAAACAGTGTGCTCATACAACAATGAAACAAATGTGCCTTACGAGACATGGGGTAGATTTATGGAATAACCTAACTGAGGACATCAAAGTATGTACTACAGTACATCAATTCAAAAGAAATTTAAAACTCAAAATATTAAAAAAATATGAAACTGAATAACAAAATTCTTAGTATACATACAGGTGTGCATGTTTGTGGATCTAAACTGTTATATTATTTGGTCATGATGAATGTATGGGAAATATGAATGCACACAAGTTGCCCATGATACGTGTGTGGGAAAAAGGAAGGAAAAAAGAAAAAAAGAAAAAAAAACTGTTATATTATTATGTCATGTTGAGTACAGGGAAACGTGCATGCATGCATGGTCATGGGTTGCATGGGTGCATGTATGTGGAAATGGGTGCATGTATGTGGGAAAAAAAAGGGGGAAAAAAAGGAAAAAATTACATCATCAAGTTTAATCGAATATAGGTAAATGTGCGTGCATGCATGCATGGGCTTGGGTGCCCATGGGTGCATGTATGTGGGTTAGAAGTGTTATATTGTCAAATCTCATTGAATCTAGTGTGTGTATTGGTGTATGCAAGGGTATTTGTGTATAGAGGTAGTGTATTTATGTAAATACATGTTGATATGTATAATGCAAGGTGTGTGTTTATATAGGTATATATGATCTCAACAATTTTTTTTATTTATTCTTGTCTGCGTAGTCGAAAATAAAACATGTGAAAGGGGGTAGAAAATATAAGTTTTACTTCATTCTACTCCCTTTGAGTAATGTATGGATCTTCAAAGATGAATGTGCGCAATGTATAAATGTTTTTAACTTGCTCAAATAAAGTATTCATCATCATCATTTCTTCGTTTTTTTTATTTTTAATACATTTGCAAACATTTAAAAAAAAAAACTTTTTCATGTTTTTATGATGAAGTGTTGTGAGGAGAATTTTTAGGGGGAAAAAATTAATTTACTCCATTTTGGAATAAGGCTGTAACATAAAATATGGAAAAAGGGAAGCGCTATGAATACTTTCTGGATGCACCGTAAGGCAGCGATTGTATGTCTTTGGTTCTGATTCATTATCAAATGGCCCTGCGACACACTGGTGTCCTGTCCAGGGTGTACCGTGCGCCTCACACCCTATGACTGCTGGGATAGGCTCCAACCCCTGTGACCCTGTGACCCTTAACTGGAGTTAGCGGTTGAAGATTAGTGAGTGATTCATGATAGATAGATAGATAGATAGATAGATAGATAGATAATGAATGAAGCACACGCGTGTGACACATCAGGGAATAAGTAATGACGTGAATGGACAACTTCTTAATATCCTCTGGCAAAAAAAAAAAAAAAAAACCGCATAAAAATCAGCAAAAACAAGGGAAATTGGCAGATAGGACTTAAAGCGCTTAAAGAGTCTTAAAAAATTGGGACGCTTTTTAAGTGGCCGTCGCCTTCTCGTCTTCTATTTCAGCACCTCGGACAGCGCTCTCACATTGAAATGCAGACGAAAAAAAAGTGCAAATGTTTTTACACACATTTAATTTAAGCTGTTTATTTTCATATTACACCATTATTATAATGGAAGCATGCACTACATATAAAGCGCTGTGCCTAACAGGCTTTGCGGCATTAATGTGTGGATTTGAGTGGCGCCTACCATGTTGGTCCCGTCACGCTTTGTGAGCAGAGCCCGACACAGAAGTCTCCTGACTGTCCCTGAAAGCATCAGTGCGCGCAGACCGCCTCGAGTCTCTCTGCAGGGGTCAGCTCCTCTCGGTTTAACGAAGATGAACTTGTCTCCGTCTCAAAGAATCGCCTTAGAGCAATCTCATTTAGACAGCGGGAAGCCTATTATTAGCTCCCTCAGACGACACCAGATCTCATTGTACAGTTCGATTTTTTTTGTTGTTGTTTGTTTGTTTGGACGATTCCTCACTTGCTAATAATCCTGTACCGTTCAATTACCTGTGGGATTTTATTTGCAGGCTTAATTTGATGTTATTCAGAATTCAGATGACTTTTTTGTGCACTTGTTGCACATTTGCAACCTTGAAACCGGCACTAAATAATAATAATTGTTACTCTTCTTCTTATTGTTATTAAATTAAATGAAATAAAATAAAATAAATTTAGCGCATGTACTGCTGCAATTTGTTTTTGTCAGCTTTTAGCAATTACTTTGCGCAGGTCGCTTTTCGAAACCAGCCGCAGTAAAACTCACCGGTGCCTCCATCTGACCCTCTTAAACCCTTTGACGTAAATTATACTGCAGTAACACACGTCTTAAATTAATCTGCTTGACGACAAAGTGAAGGCTCATTATTCTTTACCCCTGCACCAGTCTCCCCACTGCTGAAACAAACAAACAAAAGCACAAAATTTCTGCTTTTTACCCCCTTTTCCACTCAGACTTACCTCATTGTTGAGAAGTTTTTCTTCAAAGCCAATGTTCATGGAGTCAAATGATCTTCCTCTTCGTGGGCCTTCGATTTTGTTGGAATACATGTTGAGGTGCTGATGGTTTTACGTTTAAATCCCCGGATGACGTAAGGTCGGCTGCGTAAAGTGAGCTGTGTGACCAGAGGAGCAGCGCGCTTTGGTATTTAATCACAGAAAGCACGAGGAGGGGCACAGAGGAGCAATAATCTGACCCACGGCAGCAAATGGAAAAACACCATCATCATTTACGTCATTATTGAGGAGGAAAAATTTTTTTTTACTAAAGTTCTGAAACAGTACGTGAGACTTGTCAGCGAGTTTAATCAGAAGAGAATAAAAATCACATTTTAACTTTGCAATCTTTCAAAAAGATATACACATGCATGCACCCATTGAAACAAACCGAAATTGAAGCAAGCATCCAATGGCCAAAACATGCTTAAATCAGGATACATCAAACAGCAAATTTGCTCCCATATAAATGCTGGTGAGTGTTAAATTAACACTTTTGAAAGTGTTAAATATAGTTAGGGAACAACAGCACTGCCACTGGTCCACCATATCAATATATTAATGGAAGTGGCTATTCGCACGGCCGCCGTGTCCATAACTCTCATTTGGCTATTCGCATGGCAAGACTCTGGTGGTAAAACTTGGAACTACTTGTATAAACAAATGTAGCGGGATGAAGGTCCAGGGTCCTTATTGAAAAGACGTTCCCGCTAGCTTGGCTAACAGGGAATTCCCCTTTGGCTGACCTGGTAGAGGAATGGTCTTTAGTGCGAGCCGCCCGAGTTCTATCCCACCGCCGTCCCGGCTACGAAGGTCCTATGGTCACACAAACATACTGCATTAAATGAGAGTTATGAACACGGCCGCCGTTCGAATAGGGTCGGTCTTTTGCCACCAGAGTCTTGCCGTGTGAATACTGAAATGAGAGTTATGGACATGGCCAAATTAAAAAAAATAATCAAAATCCAAAAATATTCATGGAGTTATTGACATTTCATTGACATCTTGAATGCAGTATGTTTGTTTATACAAGTAGTTCCAAGTTTTGCCACCAGAGTCTTGCCGTGCAAATAGCCAAATGAGAGTTATGGACACGGCCGCCGTGCAAATAGCCACAGCCTATATTAATAGCCAAGTGGCCTCTGTGTGCACGTGCATGCACGTGTGCATGTGTATGGTTTCATTCACGGAGAAACTGTGGTATGTTTATGAATTTTGGGTCAAGGTTGAATGCTGCAAAAACGGAACATTGATAGGACTAATATGGATATTAGCTAACAACACTTAACAATGGATGTTGATAATTACATTCTGGACTCACACGCCAATCCAGCAGGGGGTGGTAAGTCATCTATATATTTAGGGAATAACCCTGTTGTGTCTGATTTGCGGATGTTCATGCTGGTTATATGGTCACAAATTGAGCTTTAAAACTGATATTTGCGACCGTATAACAGCATGAACATCCGCAAATCATCAGACACAAGGGGATTATTCCCATTTTAATCCAATTCCATCGTTTGCACGATTTATTTTTCTGTAGGTAATTTGGTCGGTGAGGCTTACCGCGAGGCAGCATCACTCCAACAGCAGTCAGAGCGCAGAGTAATCCATCAAATGTGAAAAGGTAATTCTGTATCAGAATCCACATCAATACTTTCATATCGTAGCTTAAATTCACCCATTTCGGCAGCAGCTGTATATGACTTTCTCTTGCTCTCAGTGCTAACAGCTAGCAGCATGCGCAGCCGGTGTTCTGTTGAATTGTGTGTCTCATCGCATAAATCAATACTTCTGCATCCCAACAATATTGCGCATGCATGTGCATCCGCAGTTACGCAGAGGACAGGAATGACATCTCGTCAGAACACCGGCCAGGGCGCAAAGTAATACATTCAAATGTGAAACAGTCGAATATTTTGCCACTGTTACTCCAATATTATACGGTCTGAAATCTCAACACGATTAACCAATCAGATTTGCTGAAAAAATGTAACTGGATTAGAATTATTATTGTAAATATGTTAAAACTACATAGATGACACAAGAAAGTAAAAACACTTATTTCCATTGTGGGCCATTTAAAAATCAAATGACAAAATAGAAGTAATAATGATAATAATAATATTGCTAATAATAATATTAATAATAATAGTGTGTATACAATAACAAGAACTTAAACAATTTATAAATACATTAACACAGTAAATTATCATTTAAAATGACGTGATTAACAGGAAATAAAAGGGTTGAGTTCTTCTAAAAACAGTTGAGGACGAAGGTTCTAAAACCATTCTGGAATCACACACCATTCCAACTCATTACAGAAACTTTGCATCATTTATTACCACCCTTGAAAAATGTCAGCTACCTAGTTTATAAACGCCACCCAATCTAGAGCCAATGGATCCCCATGGACAACGCGCTAGTAGATAAATAACAGAACTCATGCAAAACATTTTTTGTATTCTTATTTTAAATTCTTGTATCTTACTGTTTGGTTGTGAGACTTGGAGGCTATCCAGTGATCAAAGGCAACAACGTGATGTCTTTGGTACGCTCTCTTTGGAGGATTGTTGGGTACCGCTGAATGATTTTATGTCAAATGTGCTTTAACTTATGGACACTCAGATGAGGACTATCTTCCAATGTGATGAAAAGTCAGCTGTGACATTTTGGCCATGTGTCTTGTTTCTTTGAACACATGGGCAGAAGGTCAAGGGGACACCCACATTTTAAGTTGTGGTAGTTAGATGGCTACTGCTTTCTTTCCAGGGCCCAGTGCAGTTTTGTTTGATATGGTGATGCGTGGCACCAGCACACATTCCCAGATCTGACCTGTCTCGTCGAGTGTGCCACAAAAGTTTCAACGGGCACCTATGTGTAAATCAGAACATAGTCATAAATGGCACCCCAATAATATTTTTCAGTTGTCACCAATTTGTTCATAGTCGCTAACAATGGATCCAGTACAGATCAGCATTGGGATTTGGTACACGTTTTATATATCTCTTCCTGGCACAACTCCAGTTTTACCTGGAAAAACACACAGCCCCTGGCCTTCCTAAGTGTTCTCCCATACACATACTAATCAGGACCCACTGTGGTGCGACCTGATGAGATCAGGCACACACAAAGCTGAGTGGCTGCTGGATGTGTGCATTTTTTTTTTCATTTCTGTGGGTGCACAGGTGCCTGAGTGTTTACAACACCAGTAGCTAGAGAAGGCCAAGGGGACAGCCACCTTTTAAATGGCTGACTAAGATAGATGGTTATTTTAGAGATGTGGGATTGGACCAGATGTATGCCTGTGTGGTTGCCATCCAGGACCCAAGGTGATTCCGTGGTTTTAAATCTAAAAAAAATACAGATGCTATCAGTGCCTGCTAAATTTCCATTTTGACCATGATAAATCATATTACATGTGCAAGTCTCACCTATTTGTATGTTCCCTCCCACAATTTTGCACACTCAAGTGGGTAAACACCAAATTGCATATTCACGAAGGCAAGCCTGCTAAATATACAGTACGCGCTATTTTGTGCATTCGCACATCCGGAGTGCTATGGCATTTAAACACACGCAAACATTTAGTAAATCAGCCCATAAAAGTGCTAATTTGTAAGTTTTGTTGTGTGGATCCTCTCATACATTGTGGTGCAATAATCTGAACATTTCCTCTTCTATAATGGCATCAGCCTTTTAATAAGATCAAAGACAATCAATGGAAAAGGGTTGAGAAAGGTTTAAGCAGAGCCAAGATGAGGGAGCATTGAAAGGACTAATTTACTCTAAACCGATAAAACTGTTCTCGAAGCTTAGTCACCTCACGTGTATTTATCACTGAAAGAAACAGCACAAGGGATGACCTGAGTTTGCGTGGGTTCCCTCCGGGCGCTCCGGCTTCCTCTCACTCCCAAAGACATGTAGGTCAGGTGAACTGGAAACATTAAATTGACAGTGTGTGAATGACAGTTTGTCTGCCTACATGTGGCCCTGTGATACCTCACGCCCTATGACCACTGGGATATGCTCCAGCTCTATGCCCCTTCATTCAAATATATATTAGTGACTGAGCACAAGGGAATATCTTTCACCCTGCACTGTTCACGTTTGGCTGGTGCACATGGGGTTTCTCTCGTGGTTCTGCTTTGTGTCACTCATGACATACATAGGTGCTTTGTACAACTGTGAAGGCAACTTCCTGTCCTCAGGAAATGAATTCATATCAGCTCTCAAGTAGACCAAGCATTCAGTGTGAAGATATAGTGGATTTACTAACATTTCTTGAGAATGTGTTGAGTTTTGGCTCAATGGGTGCAACGCTGACAAATGTTTGTTTCTCCAAATGCAAAAGATGGAGAACCACACTTGTAACACTGGCCAGCCAATATCAGATAAAGGTCATTCTATAATCTACCAGCAGGTATCAAAAGGTAACACCCACAATTACACTTGCATAATGGTTTTGGTTAGGTGTTACTGACGGGTGGTCAGAGAAGTCTTGTGTGGTTTTATATCTATTGGCTAATATTTCAGCAAATGTTAGAAATAACTCAAATATTTAATCACTGAAGTGTTGAATCAACTCTTTGCAAGTGTAATTTTACCTTCTGAAATTGCCATTTTAAGTTGAGTGAGGAAAGAAGGAGTTGTAGCAAAACCAAGGGAGTCATTTATAAATCTCTGTACACAATTACACTTTTAAATCTGAGCATTATTAACGTATTCTGTGTAGCATTGAACATTATGTTATTGATTAGCAATATTGCCTCACAGCAAGAAGACCATGGGGTCGCTTCCCCCCTGGTCCTTTCTGTGTGGAGTTTGCATGTTCTCCCAATGTTTCTTTTATTTATAACAAGAACAATAATAATATTAATAATAATAACAGGGGATGGGGTGATGGGGTAACTGGTTGAACAGTGCTTCCACCATGTAGTTCAGCATTCAGGAAAGAACTGGTTTTTCACAAAGCCTAAATAGTGAGGTGTACTTGTCAAGAAGGATGCAGCTGGTCTGCTCTGTGTCAGTAGTTAGTACTTCGATAGGAGACCTCTTTATAACACCAGCGGCTGTGTGTGTTTCTCCAGGTAACACTGGAGTTGTGTGAGGAAGGGCATCCGGTGTAAAACTTGTGCCAACTACCAGTGCGGATCTGGCTGTGTCCGCTGTGGCAACCCCTAACAAAAAATGGGAGCAGCCGACTGGACAACTTGTCAAGAAGTATCCAGACTATCCAAACCCACTTACAAACAATTATGCTGCAAGTGGTGTTGCCATGACTTTGATCTTCTTGTGCTCTGACAGATCCTGGACAAGATCTTCCTCATTTACCACCCACTTGGTGGCTCAGTGGTTCCAATACTACAGGCAAATCACAAATCATGCAACTTTTTCCAGCCAAACAGTTTGTTACATTAAATAAAACTACTGTACATGGATGCTAATGTAGGCCATCCAGATAATTCATTTTTCATTCATTTTCTACACCCACTTATTCTATATAAGGGTGATGATGGGGCTGGAGCCTATTCCAGCAGTCATTGGGTGAGAGATGGGAACACTGACTGTACACTGATAATTATTATATAAAAATGCCATTTATAAATAAAAATAAACATTGTTAGTTGAGCCCTCAGAGAAGTCTGAGAGACTATTGTAATTACTATCTCTCTTTCTATAAGGTCATTGAATCGTCTTGAAATCGTATTTTTTTTACAATAACTTCAAAGGTAAGAGAGCTAGAAGAAGGATTTCAAATGCTATTGAATCAGAAAACACAACACAATCTGCTGATCATGTATTTGTGGTGTCATGATATCAACAAATGACACCATGTGACATTAATCTTTTTTAAATCACATTTCTGCAATTATTCTGAGCAAAAAAAAGAATGATCTCATGATGGTAAAACGTACAAATCAACATATGGCAATGTGTTTCTTGACTCATATGCATGTGAGAACACCATTCTCTCTCTCTTAGACCAGAATCTCACAAGGCATCACTGTTGGACAGTAGTTGGAGACATAAATTAGCCAACAAACATGCAAATGAGAGGCAAATTCACAGTTGACATCTCACCAAAATGGTATAAACGACACAATGCGCACAAAGTGTTTAGCTGGTATTAACCTGATATTTTCCATGTGAATAGATGCTGTGGACATTCCCCCAATTATATCCGCTAACAGCACTGTAAATAATAATAAAATAATAATAAATAAAATACAACAGGAACAAAACTGTGAACAGGGCACTCACCCACTTGTAGAATTGATTTCCCGCAGAATGAAATAAGTAATGTCCAGCGATCCACACCATCAAAGAGGTCCTGGCTGCCACCATCATGCATGGATGGCGGGCGACATCCTCGTGTGGACAGACGTCCTCCTCTGTTCTCAGGAATGGCCAGTGTTCAAAATTCAAGGGACACGTGAGTGATGGCCTGCGACTCATGCAAGTGGATGGTGTCCTCTAGTGAGTGTCATACTACTAAATCTCGTGAAATCCCTTGCAAACTCTGGTCACGAGGTGTCGCAGCCCAGTGAGATCAGTCTTAGTTTCAATGTTTTTAAGGAAAATATGATTTAAAAAAATTTCATGCCACATGATGTAATTTGGTGTTATGATACAGTAATTTATAATTCTATTGGCAATCAGTTATTAGTGATCAAACTTGCACTTAATTTTTCTTATCATTATAATGCAAACATCTTAGATTTGTATGGGTTGTAATGCCCAGTAAGACTCTTGATGTGTACACCATCCATCCATCCATCCATCTTCTACCGCTTAGTCCAATTAAGGGTCGCGGGGGGGCTGGAGCCTATCCCAGCAGTCATAGAGCGCGAGGCGGGATACACCCAGGACAGGACGCTAGTCTGTCGCAGGGCCACAAATAGACAAACAAACACAGACACACCCACACACACACCTACGGACAATTTTTAAAGATTCCAATCCACCTAACCCGCATGTCTTTGGATGTGGGAGGAAACCGGAGCACCCGGAGGAAACCCACGCAAACACGGGGAGAACATGCACACTCCACACAGAAAGGCCACGGGAATTGAACCCACAACCTTCTTGCTGTGAGGCAACAGTGCTAACCACTAATCCACCGTACACGTCTTTTTATAAGTGGGTATTTACTAACTTTGGTAAATGGACTGCATTTATTTAGTGCTTTCCATCTGCATCAGAAGCTGAAAGCACTTTACAATTATGTGTCACATTCACCCAGACACACTCACACACCAATGTCAGGGTGCTGCCATGCAAGGTGCTCACTACACACTGGGACCAACTCGGGGACTAAGGACCTTGCCCAAGGGCCCTTAGCGATTTTCCGGTCTGGCTGGGTTTTGAACCAAGGATCCTCTGGTCTGAAGCCCAACGCTTAACATCTCCCCTAACCTAACTTTGCTCAGAAGCCTAGAGACTGTTAAATATTTATTCCATAGTTATACATTTTTACATATGAAAGACGCTCTTTGAGGCTGGTCCTGCTCATGATGGTGTCTGGATATGTCAAACTGAAATCCTGCCATCAGAAGAAGGCAAGGGCGGAGCTTACCCACAGTGCTGGACAGGGACTAAATGGTGGCATTGGTGTGGAGGAGGATGCAGTGCAGGTCAGGAACTAGGGTGGCAAACAAGAAAACAGCAGAGGAGGTCAAGAGGAGGAGACAGAGGCAGGATGGAGGAGTTCAAAGTTTTGTACAGTAACTGCAAGCAGCAAAGAGGTGAGTCAGGAGTGACATCTTTAAATGGCTTTCACAGTCTTTATTGGTTGCAGTTGATGACTAAATTGTGGACCTGCTGCTTCTGATTAGAGATATGGCTGTTACTAATTAGCAGATGTGAATGAAAGCTTCCTGAAGGAGCTTGATTGTGATTTGTCATGATCAACTCAATAATAATTTTCCATTGCTTGAAGCTGTGTTTGCTTTATGCATGGGGAGATGATGATGAGTGAGACTGTGAATTATTTGAATGCTTGTTTATATGGTTGTACAAGAGTTATTGTGTCAGATCTGCTGTCTTACACAACGGTAAGTGTACTACTGTTGAACCGTGAACAGGCTGTCCCAGTTCTGTTCAATTCAATCAGGGGGATTTACTTTAAGTGTTTCAGCATCAAGCTGCAGGAGATTCCTCCAGCTAATCTCGGTGCTGCTACTGAGGAACAAAGCAGCACGCAGAGTGCAGCATGAGCATCATTGATAGCAGTTGTTAATTTCATGCACAGCACATGCAGTTATTGCTGGGATGAGGTGTTCTGCTGCTTCACCTCAGGGAGCTGTGGTGGATGCTGCTCACATAGCTGCTCATTTGCTTTTTGCTCTAGTTAGCACCCTCCTAATGACAGGGTGGCTGTCCCTCCTAACGATAGGAGTGACGCCTCCTAACGATAGGACTGACGCCTCTCCTGACGAGTCTCCTGATGACGGGAATGACTCATTACCATGAACAAAAGACTGAAACTGCTTTGACCTGAGTACCCCATTATAAACAGGGGACAAAGCGTGTCTCAGACCCCCTCCCCGGTTAAGGCTGGGTTTCAACAGTTTCACATACAATGCCTCCTTCACTCCTCTTCTTCTTGTCTCTGTCTCCTGTCTGTCTGGTCTCTTCGTTCTTTGGGACTTCTGCACTTTATCCAGGGACCATCGTGGGTACCGACATATTGTGAGGGCTTTCCGGACAACTTGTTGTTCTTTAGCCCTTCCCTCTGTAGTTGTGGGCACCTGTAGGGCTCTGTGTTGAAGAGTCCTGATCATCCCGAGCTTGTGTTCAAGGGGGTGGTTTGAGCCAAAGAGCAGATATTGGTCAGTTTGAGTGGGATTTCTGTAAACCCCTGTCTGGAGCTGCCTGTTCTGTCCAATTGTAACAGTCCAAGAAGGCTAAATGGTTGTTTCTGGCATCCTCACGTGTGAACTTGATATTGGAGTCCACCGAGTTGATGTGCTCTGTCCATCAGCTCTCTCCAACAACTTGTCCCGAAAGCCCTCACAATATGTGGGTACCCACGATGGTCCCTGGATAAAGTACAGAAGTCCCAAAGAACGAAGAGACCAGACAGACAGGAGACGGAGACAAGAAGAAGAGGAGTGTCTCTCCCTTATTTAGCAGGAGTAGGGGAAAAACTACAGAGGATCTTCAGACAGCACAAAATCCCAGTTTACTTTAAACCTGTTAACACCTTGAGACAGAAATTAGTTCACCCTAAGGACAGGATCCCTAGTTACAAACAGAGCAATGTAGTGTATTCTATCAGATGTCAGGAAACCTGTAATGAACACTACATAGGTGAGACTAAGCAGCCGTTACACAAAAGGCTATACCAGCACCGCAGAGAGGGCGCCAGTGGACTTCAGTCTGCAGTTCATCTCCACCATAAAGACACTAACCACACGTTTGAGGACAAGGAAGTTAAAATCTTAGCCAGAGAGAAGAAATGGTTTGAGAGAGGAGTGAAGGAGGCATTGTATGTGAAACAGTTGAGACCCAGCCTTAACCGGGGAGGGGGTCTGAGACACGCTTTGTCCCTTGTTTACAATGGGGTACTCAGGTCAAAGCAGTTTCAGTCAATGTTCAAGGTAATGAGTCAGTCACGTCGTCAGGAGAGGCGTCAGGAGAGGCATCAGTCCCATCCTTAGGAGGGACAGCCACACTGTCATTAGGAGGGTTATAACTAGAGCACAATAGGTGCTAATTAAAGCTATTGTTTAGTCACTAGCCATAGCAGTCTGCCTCTCAGTAGGAGGGGTCTGATTAGGTTTAAAACTCCAGCTTTTGTGGCTTCTGGTTGTTCTTCTCTACAAGAGTCAAGACAGAAGTCAGACTACCAGAGCAAGAATTTTAGCTGAGGAAGCTTCTGCAATTTGAAGCGAAACGTCCTCGCGACAAGCAACCCAGTCCAGTCGAAGATTCAAGCTTCTCTACTATGGAAACCACCTGGACAACTGAGAGCCTTCACAGAAACATAGCTTCAAGCATACAGCGTTATTAAAGGGGACAATAGATGATCATCAGATTGGCTTAATTCATGTTAAGCACAAAACACACCCATGATTAATCATTAATAAGACTAATTAAGACCCCTTTGCTTTGTGGCCGGTGCCTTATTTTGTGCTCTATGTGCTGTGTAAATAGTGAATTACGCCCCAAACACACTTACCAGGCACTTTACACCACGTGTCAAACATCATCAGCCCAAAGTGTCTGAACCCATGACCCTTCAGCAGGATAGATGCCAATTTTAAACTTTTTTTTCAATTCACTGTGGCTTTAAAAGCTAATGGACTGCTTTTCTGAAAAGGAAGTGTTTTACAAGCTTCACATTCACCTGTTCACACAGACTGATTTCACCATACTGCCATGGAAGGAGCTCAGCTGCACACTTGAGCAACTTGGGGTTTAAGGACTTTGCTCGAGGACAGGTTAGGGAGATTTCTGTCTGACTGGGAAAGAAACCAAGCATCATCTGGTTCCAAGCCTGTTCTATAACTGTCACACAATCACCTCCCCAAGTTTGAGCACACAAATTGCCTTGTACCCATCACAATCCAAGTATCTTATTAAAAACACTGTATTTTCACATCACGTTACATTCATGTCAACCTAATAAAGACACATTTGAAATATGAACTTTCATATTAAGAATTCTTATGTCTTCTTAGAGTGCCTTAATTGAGAGAGTGGTGTCAATTCAGAACATGGCGCCATTTTGGTTCCAACTGCGCTGAACTACTGAATGAACCGTTTCTGTTTTCAACATTTTTTTTAATAATTTAACCACATACAGCAACACATCCAGGTACAGGTACTATCAAAATGAATATTAAAATAGATAAGCTATCAGATTTACAATTTATGATGATTTATTTAATTAATTTAAAGCCTGATTTATGCAGCTGCACAGCTATAATTCCATGTCATGCAATGACGAGCGTGACAGTTTTCAAGTTCTCCGTCTTTGGATTATGCTTTATTATGGACTAATCTGACCCTCAACAAGCTTTTCTTTCTACAGTCATCACCTCCAAATCAAAGGTAAGCTGTACAAGTTCATCTTTTACCAACTTCGTGCTGTAAAGTTGCGCCTATCTCGGCTTTCAATGCTTACCAGTCCAGTAAGTATCAGAGAAATTGTGGAGAGCTTGACATGTCCAAACTTGTCCTCTGACACGCCGAAACGGAGGTGTTCCGTTGTCTCGCTTCCAAAACGAATCGGTCTTTACGCGCAAAGCCTCCGCGTAGCTTTCCATGACAAAATCTCTTGTTAAAAGTGAAATCTGCCGGAAAATGGCTGATGTCCAGCTCTTGTGATAACCAGAGAAAAAGCACACGACGGTCTCGTATCCACAGAGCCATCAGCTCAGAAATGGTCCGGTGGCTTGTGCCGCGTCGTCGCAGCTCGGAGCGCCGAAAGGGGTCCTTAAAGCTGTAGTAACAGACCTTATTCTCTGTGAAACCCGTAAAATTTTCACCGAAAGCCAGATAAATTTTTCGAATGGTTTCCAGGTGCCAGTCTCTAACAGCTTCTGAAAAAATCCTGATGGAAAAAAGTCCTTTTCATTCCGCCATTTCCAGACAATGAAAATCCGACGAGGGGGCGGGACCACTCCTTCCCAAGGCATGCTCACAGGCGAATGACGTAACCGACAGGCATGGAAAAACTCACGCATGCGCACGAGGGTTCAAGCATGTCTGACGTAAAAACATATGAATGAAATCCATATAGTTTTTGAAAAAATAAAAAGGACTGTTACTTTATTGACAGGCCTCGTATCTCAATATTGCCTCTCTCACTTTTTCTCCAAACCATCTCACCTGATATGTTCAATCCTGTCCATCCCCGTCACTCCCAAAGAGAATCGCTACATCTTCAGCTCTGCCACCTCCAGCTCTGTGTCCTGTCTTTTGTTAGTGCCACCAACTCTAAGCCGTACAACATAGCTTGTCTCGCTAATGTCTTGTAAACTTTCCCTTTCATTCTTGCTGATATTCTTCGGTCACAAATCACTCCTGCCACCTTTCTCCACTCACTCCACCCTGCCTGCACTCTCTTCTTCACCTCTCTACCACACTCTCCATTACTTTGGGCAGTTGACCCCAAATATTTAGATTCATCTACTTTGACCACCTCTACTCCTTGTAACTGAACTATTTTGCTGGGCTGCTTCTCATTCACACACATGTACTCAGTCTTGCTCCTACTGACTTTTATTCCCCTGTTCTCTAGAGCGTATCTCCACATTTCCAAGCAAGATTCACCCTTCACTCTACTCTTTTTACAGATCACAAAGTCATCAGTCCATGGAGACTCTTGTCTGATCTCATCCATCAATCTGTCAATCACCATTGCGAACAAGAAAGGACTCAGAGCTGATCCTTGGTGTAATCCCACCTCCACCTTGAATGAGTCTGTCATTCCTACTGTACATCTCACTGCTGTCACACTATCCTTGTACATATCCTGCACTACCACATACTTCTGTGTCACTCCAGACTTCCTCATACAATACCACAACTCTTCTCTTGGCACCCTGTCATAAACCACAAACACATAATGTAACTCCTTTTGGCCTTCTCTATGCTTCTCCAACAGTACTCTCAGAGCAAACATTGCATCTGTAGTGCTCTTTCTCTGCATGAAACTATATGTCTGCTCACAGATCTTCACCTATTTTCTAAGCCTAGCTTCTACTACTCTTTTCCATAACTTCATGCTGTGGCTGATCAACTTAATGCTTCTGTAGTTACTGCACCTCTGCATATCACCCTTGTTCTTAAAAATAGGAACCAGTAACCATCAGTAATTGGATTACTTTATCAAAGTAACTGTGGCAACACTGATTATTACATTTCAAAATCAATATGAATTATTTATGAATAGGCCCATCGTTTTTGTCTTTAAACATTGTGTAGGCCCCTACCCCATTACTTAATTGGGGCAAATTAACAGTTTTTTTGCCTAATATAAAGCCCCCATCCACCCCCGCCCCGATTCCCTGAAATGGTACAGCCCTGTTTGCGTCTTTCTCTGTTCGCTGTGTCGCCTAACCAGGGTTGCCAGATGTGATGATTTCCAGTCCAATAAATGCTCAAAAATGCATGGAGGCACTAAATCCTGCGTAATTTCAACTGATTTTTAAAATGTGTGCGGCAATTCTATACAAAAAACTCGTCCAGTGCCATATTTTTACACTAAACAAACCAATTGGATGGGAAAACACCCAATCTGGCAACCCTGCACCTAACTGAAGTAGCACTGCTAGCCCACATTTGATTCTGACACGAGACGACAAGTTGTCACTATGCCACAATTAAACAATGAAGCGACAGCAGGAGTCTGGAGCTGAAAAATGGAGGAAAAAGAAACAAAAAGATGATGCCCGTGCATCCCTTGCTGGTAAGTATGTGTTAAAGGTTTAAATTGTTTTGATTACTTAATGTTCAGTGGTGCTGCTTAAGCTAGGTTGCATTGGCTTTGCTGATTTGATGTAGCTTTAAACGCTAAACTTAAACGCTTTAATAAATAGTAACGGTTTGAGTAGAACTTTTGTGTGTGTGTGTGTGGGGGGGGGGGGTTCTCTTGTATGGGGGTGGGGGGGCCTCCCTGACCAGTTATGCTTAGGGCCTCCAAAACCTTAGCAGCAGCCCTGCCCCTGCTACCACCTTACAGTCTCCAACTTATTTTAGCTTGCATCCCCTGCAAAGACTGTAGTCTACCTGTGTGCACCTTCCTCCACTCTTGTCACCCTGTGCTCCTCCCTTTACTTAAAATAGGTATTCACCAGTCATTTCCATCCTTTATCCAAAATCAAGGACCATCTGTCCTTCCACATTCCTGTCCTTGATACCATATCTACCCATTACTTCCTCATCACCTCTGTTCCGTTCACCAACATGCCCACTGAAGTCCGCTCCAATCACTACTCTTTCACACTCTACCACCTCATCTATCTCACTCCAAAAATCTTCTTTCTCCATCTCGCAACCTACCTGTGGGGCATATGCATTGATGATATTCATCATCACCCCTTCATTTTCCAACTTCACACTCATCACACTGTCAGACACTCTTACCTCCAACACACTCTTAGCATACTCTTCCTTTAAAATGACCCAACACCATTTCTCTTCCTATCCACACAATGATACAAGAACTTGAACCCACGGCCAATGCTCCTGCTCTTACTTCCCTTCCACTTGGTCTCTTGCACACACAATATGTTTACCTTTCTCCTCTCCATCATATCAGCCAGCTCGCTCCCTTTACCAGTCATACTACCAACATTCAAAGTTCAGACTCTCACTACCACCCTTCTATTTTTCCTCTTGTCCCACTGTTTCTATAGACACATTTTCCTCTTCTTCTTCTCTAAACAGAAACGAGGTGATAATGGGTGAATTGCTGCTGATGCTCCGAAACGATGCATGCACAATGAAGGCAGGGGGGACCAATTTTTAGGGGGAACCATTCAGTCGGCGATACCAGCACTCAGAATGTACTGGCTACACACCCAATGTGTCTGAGATTTGACAATCTCCTTCTACCCTCCTCATTTACCCGGGCTTGGGACTGGCAATCAGAATGTACTGGCTGCACACCCCATGTGGCTGAGTTGTAAGATTGCTACCAATTCATACAAATTAATTTATTGTTAATCAGTGATGATGTCATAATAAATGGCTCTGTGTGGTGTTGACCTTTGATCAAGAGTAAATTTCAAGGTCATCTAAAGTCAATTTTCTGATTTCAGAATTGTCATGGACTGACCAAATTCTCTAATTTATCTTTGATTGTATCTTAAGCTGCATTCATGTGATGTAAAAATATTGTCCTCTGCATAGATTTTAAATCCTCTTCTCCATTTGAACACTTTCTTCCCTTTCATTTTTTTGTTGCCAAGTTCCAGTTGTTTTATTTGGTGGCGATGGCTGGTCAGCCTTTCCAGCCTTATTTATATTTCCACAGAGAAACCAAAAACCGGTCATTCATCTGATGGCGAGCCTTGTTTGAACAACTAATCATAACAGGGAATAGTCCATTTACGTACACTTCCTACATCTCTTTAATTAGCTCCATTTCTTTCACGGCAGAACAAACAGCAGCATATGCCACTTGGTGACAGGCGTCAGTGTACACAAGGGCAGAACAGAGCTGCACCCATAAACACCTGTCATCTGCAACACGGTGGGAGGGGGTGGGCAGTGGATGTAAAAGGTATCAGGCGGGCATTTGATCCGATTCCTTGGTGTTGCATAAATTAGATTGTATTGGTGAATGTGAGGAAACTGCTGCACAGAACCGATCACCAGTTACTTACAAGTATTCTGTTAAAATGTCACAAAGGACAGGCCCACTGAAGAAACCAGAGCAAGCAGTTAAAGCAAAAGCAAACATGAACATCACCACATCACTTTCTGGAATAAGGAAACGTCACAGTCTTTGACATTTGGGCATCATTATGGGGAAAATTTCATTGTGCTTCTGTTGACAAGAGATACAAGGCTGTGGAACTCAGGAAATGAGCTGAAAGGAGATTTGATTGCACTCAGTAGCATCATGTTCCTTTATTAAGCCTTGACCAGGTGCTTGTGAATAAGCTGGGCCTTGAAGTCAAAGGAGAGGATGTGACACTGCACATGTATTTTTATTCCCACATTATTTCTCGTTTACCTAGCAACAGGAACTCAGCCCGTGCCAAGGACACACTTAATAAAATCCATTTTACATGTTTATTATCATTATAGCCATTGATAGATCATCCTAGATTTAAGGACAAAAGTGAAAAACACCGAACAGAGGAATTATTTTGACAGTCTGCATCACCTTTGAAGTGTTTCCCCGCATTAAACCGCATGGCTGCACAATGTACAGTAGTGTTCAGAATAATAGTAGTGCTATGTGACTAAAAAGATTAATCCAGGTTTTGAGTATATTTCTTATTGTTACATGGGAAACAAGGTACCAGTAGATTCTCACAAATCCAACAAGACCAAGCATTCATGATATGCACACTCTTAAGGCTATGAAATTGGGCTATTAGTAAAAAAGTAGAAAAGGGGGTGTTCACAATAATAGCAGTGTGGCATTCAGTCAGTGAGTTCGTCAATTTTGTGGAACAAACAGGTGTGAATCAGGTGTTCCCTATTTAAGGATGAAGCCAGCACCTGTTGAACATGCTTTTCTCTTTGAAAGCCTGAGGAAAATGGGACGTTCAAGACATTGTTCAGAAGAACAGCGTAGTTTGATTAAAAAGTTGATTGGAGAGGGGAAAACGTATACACAGGTGCAAAACATTATAGGCTGTTCATCTACAATGATCTCCAATGCTTTAAAATGGACAAAAAATAAACAGACGCGTGGAAGAAAATGGAAAACAACCATCAAAATGGATAAAAGAATAACCAGAATGGCAAAGGCTCACCCATTGATCAGCTCCAGGATGATCAAAGACAGTCTGGAGTTACCTGTAAGTGCTGTGACAGTTAGAAGACGCCTGTGTGAAGCTAATTTATTTGTAAGAATCCCCTGCAAAATCCCTCTGTTAAATAAAATACGTGCAGAAGAGGTTACAATCTGCCAAAGAACACATCAACTGGCCTAAAGAGAAATGGAGGAATATTTTGTGGACTGATGAGAGTAAAATTGTTCTTTTTGGGTCCAACGGCCGCAGACAGTTTGTGAGACGACCCCCAAACTCTGAATTCAAGCCACAGTTCACAGTGAAGACAGTGAAGCATGGTGGTGCAAGCATCATGATATGGGCATGTTTCTCCTACTATGGTGTTGGGCCTATATATCGCATACCAGGTATCATGGATCAGTTTGGATATGTCAAAATACTTGAAGAGGTCATGTTGCCTTATGCTGAAGAGGACATGCCCTTGAAATGTGTTTCAACAAGACAATGACCCCAAGCACTCGTAAACGAGCAAAATCTTGGTTCCAAACCAACAAAATTAATGCCTCGCAGATGTGAAGAAATCATGAAAAACTGTGGTTATGTATAACTAAATACTAGTTTAGTGATTCACAGGATTGCTAAAAAAGCAGTTTGAACATAATAGTTTTGAGTTTGTAGCGTCAACAGCAGATGCTACTATTATTGTGAACACCCCCTTCTCTACTTTTTTTTTTTTTTTACTGATAGCCGAATTTCATAGCCTTAAGAGTTTGCATATCATGAATGCTTGGTCTTGTTGGATTTGTGAGAATCTACTGAATCTACTGGTACCTTGTTTCCCATGTAACAATAAGAAATATACTCAAAACCTGGATTAATCTTTTTAGTCACATAGCACTACTATTATTCTGAACACTACTGTACATAAGTTCTCATTTCTTCTATGAAGTCACTTTACAAAAATGACAAAATTTTTGTATTTTCACGTTAAAGGCACTTTTTTAAGACTACAAATTTAAATGAATAGTATGTAAATATCCAAACAAATGTGAAGCAAACCACTTAATCTGGAAACACAGAAGCACCATTAAAAGACAAAAGTCCAATACTTTCCTTAACTTGTGTCACCAAGTCAAACCTTAATGTTGTGCAAGGTCTTAAGTAAGGAATCTACAGTAGCAATTCTGATTATAATCTATGAAGACCTTGTACAGTTCTCTCACACAGTAGATTTCTGATCCAGCCCACGAGTGGTCCTCGAATTGAAATGCAACCAATGTCTAATGTGTCCAATGTCTTAGTGAGGTGACATCTTGCACTAAATTCACCTTCATAGACAATGCCTTTGACAAGAGAGGGCACACCACAATTCTACTGAACAGCACCCACCATTGGGTAGGATTGTGGAAACATGTAACTTGAGTGCTTTTGTTGGCGAGGAAAGGCTGAACGATGCTGTGATCTTTGGGGAAAAAAAATGGATACTCTGATTGCAGCACTTGAAGCTGAGTGAGGAATCAGAGTGTTTGGGTTTGAGATTGCCCTCAGGCTTTTAAAGACTTCCTGGACTGAGCCATCAGAAGTGTATCTGTACTCGGTTAAAGAGTTGAATTTGTAGACATTCACTTTTCTCGGCAGTGACATACGTCTCTGGGTCCTCGGCCTTTGAGATCGAGAGATACCTGGGAAGAGCTTATGAAGTCATGAGGTCAATGGGGAGAGGTGTTTGGTGACACCAACATCTTTGCAGACGAACAGAGGTCCAATTCTTTAGGAACCTGGTGCTGCCTGTCTTGCTGTATAGTTGTGACACTTGGATGCTAATCAGTGACCTAAAGCAATGACTGGATGTGTTTTGTACCAGGTGTCTTCAAAGAATGCTTGGGTGCTGCTCTAAAAACTTTTTATCAAATGAGCAGTTACTAAGAGAGATGATGAGTATCACTTGTATTTTGAGTGTCAACAAGACTTTGGCCATGAGGCCCAGTTCTCTGTGCATGATCCAGCACACAGATACCTGAGTGCTGAGGACCCCAGTAGCTAGAAGGCCAAGATGTTTCACCTGACTGCAGCAGATAATTGGTTATTTGAGAGATGTGGGAATGGAATGGTTGCCTGCCTGGGTGGTTGCCATTCAAGACCCAAGGCGGTTCCATGGTTTTGTGGATGTGGCTTAGTTGGGTGACATTGCACACCAAGTTCAACCTTCATAGTGAAAGCCATTATCAGGATATTGCATATACATAAACCACATGGAAAGTTTTTACAAACATTCCTGAGCAGATGCCTGTTGGCAGATTGTCAGGTCATTTGAAAAGAACAGCAAGTTGTGTTTGTGTGAGTCAGAATAAACTGCCATCCAGCATCAGTCAGACATCTTGACAGGTGTCATCGTTAAAGTGTTCCACATACACACCGGCTTCAACGTTGTGCGCACGGAGCCAAACAGCATTAAGGCACCGTGAAGACTGTAGCAAACTGACAATCAAATTGAGTGAGGCAGCTGCAAATATCTCAGCCTCACCATGATCTCTTTGACAGAACATGCCTGGCTGTGCACCCTCAAGACAACAGCAGCCAGCTGCAGGCCAAAATAACATCCCAAAAGACTGAGCATGATTCTTCGTATACCATCTTTTTTAGAAGTCACACACACTTCCTAACCCGGACATCAAGGCATGATGTCCAAAACAGCATGATGGCTGGTCGGTCCCGCACCCACCCACCATGTCAGGATTACCATTACAAAGTGTGTTCTACATATCAATCCAAGCTTTAATTAAAGAGCTGCTATATTCATGGTGCCTTCGTAAGCTTTCTGGAAACGCACAGGCCGTCCTGCTCTGCCGCATGAATGGGCAAAACGATGCATTTGGAAACCAAATGAGTTCACTGTCGTCAAGCTCAAGTCTTTCATCTCATTTTATTGTGATTGCCAAGTGAACCTCTGCTAAACACTTGACACCGTCATCAAGACTAGCGCAGTTACTCATATGTTTACTAGGATGACACAATATGGTCTCAAATCATGTTTAATCTTATAAAGAAATGTATTTTAAAAATCCAAGGACACATGCAATTAATAAATGTAAAGTGTGGTAGAGGAAAAACATTTAGAAATAAGTCAATACAACATGGAAAAACTGCAAGACAAATATGCTACACTTATTTACAGATTTAAATCTACAAGACTGTGCTCATCTGATCCTGCCAGCTAATATCTTATATATATATATATATATATATATATATATATATATATATATATATATATATATATATATATAATTTTGGTCTGATTGCAGAACAATAGGCATCAACAGCTGTCCATTTACTTAATACAAGTACAGAATGCCTGACAAAGGGACAAAGGATGCGCAGCAGGTTAGGGTGGTTAAAGATGAACATGGCAATGTGCTGACAAGCAAGGAGATTGTGTTGAGAAGGTGGAGGGAATATTTCGATGAGCTGATGAATGAAGAAAATGACAGAGAGAAGGCTGGATGATGTGGAGAGAGTAAATCAAGAAGTGCAAGAAATTAGTAAGGATGAAGTGAGGGCAGCTATGAAGAGTGAAAAGGCAGTTGGTCCAGATGACAATCCAGTGGAGGCATGGAAATGTCTAGGAGATGGCAGTGGAGTTTCTAAACAGACTGTTTAATAAAATCTTGGAAAGTGAGAGAATGCCTGAGGAGTGGAGACAAAGTGTGCTGGGTCCTATTTTTAACAAGAGTAGGGTTGGGTATCAAGAACCGGTTCTTTTCGAGTATCGTTAAGAAATGATTCGATCCACCGATATCAATAGCCTTTTTGCTTAACGATTCCCTTATTGGTCCTTCAGAGCAGCCGTTGTTTTTGAGGGTTTGTTGGGAAAATGAGCATTCCTCTACGTTGATTACAGATCCTGCAGCGGGTCTATAATCAACCGTTTCTGCAGCGCGACACCACTTTGAAGCGTGAACCATTGAAGCAATGCTTCGATTCACTGGCTCGTTGGTTCTTTGATTCGTTGCTCTTCAGAAACGGCAACCCCGCTCCTTAACCCCTCTCAAAGCTATTAAAATATCGTGAGTCACTTTTGCGTGGATTAAAGTCAGCAAATGGGACTCATGTCTTGTTACAGTCAAGAAATGAGAATCGTCCTCCGTTCCGTTGACACAGCTCCAAACGCTGCGTGGCCCTCTGCCGAGACTCTCTCTCGGCAGCTCAGATGTAAGACATTCATGCCAATAATGTCTGAAAGGAAATGCTTTTGACAAAAACTACACTTTATTTCTATTTATGTCCAGAGATCAAGGATCCACCATGTAGTTTATTATGTCCAAAGTTTAAGGATCTAGTGACCAATTTCATATTTATTTACTTTAAGACTCAATAAAATGTTGTTCAATTTCAATTCAATTTCATCAGCTTATAAAGCTCCAAATCACAACAAAAGCCATCTCAAGGCACCTCACATAGAACAGTTCAACATAAAAAATTAAAATTAATAATAAAAAAAAAATCAAATATATAATAAAAAAGTAAAAGAATAAAAAAATCATAAAACAGATTAAAAAAAACTATTCATAAGAAAGAGAATAAAATAGACTTTAAGTCTCAACTGAAAAATGTCCACTGACTCCGACTGCCTCACGGTCGCAGAGCGGGTGCACGATAAGAAAAAGCTCTTTGACCTGCTGACATAGAAAACCTGTAAAGCCTGCGTTCAGTACACAAAAAATTCACAAGAGGTATCGATAAGGGAATCATAAGGAATCGGATCGATACGTGGAATCGATAATGGTATCGATAGATAAAATCTTATCGATACCCATTCCTAAATGAGTGATGTGCAGAGCTGTGATAACTACAGAGGCATAAAGTTAATCAGCCACATAAAGTTATGGGAAAGAGTAGTAGAAGCTAGGCTTAGAAAACAGGTGAAGATCTGTGAGCAGCCATATAATTTCATGCTGAGAAAGAGCATTACAGATGCAATGTTTGCTCTCAGAATACTGATGGGGAAGTACAGAGAAGGCCAGAAGGAGTTACATTGTGTGATTGTGGATTTAGAGAAAGTTTATGACAGGGTGCGAAGAGAAGAGTTGTGGTATTATACTGTATGAGGAAGTCTGGAGTGGTAGAGAGGTATGTGAGGGTAGTGCAGGACATGTACAGGGATAGTGTGAAAGCAGTGAGATGCGCAGTAGTAATGACAGACTCATTCAAGGTGGAGGTGGGATTACACCGAGGATCAGCTCTGAGTCCTTTCTTGTTTGTAATGGTGATGGACAGGTTGACGGATGAGATCAGACAGGAGTGCATTGAGACTCCTGTCTGATCTCATTTGTCAACCTGTCCATGACTATGATGTTCGCAGATGACATTGTGATCTGTAGTAAGAGTACAGAGCAGGAGCTATGTTTTGGAGAGCAGCGTAATCAAAGTCAGTAGGAGCAAGCATGAGTACGTGTCTGGATGAGAGGGAGCCCAGTGGAATAGTGTAGTTACAAGGAGTAGAAGTGGTGAAAGTAGAGGAGTTTAAATACTTGGGGTCAACTGTCCAAAGTAATGGAGACTGTGGTAGAGAGGTGAAGAAGAAAGTGTAGGCATGGTGGAGTGAGTGGAGAAAGGTGGCAAAAATGATTTGTAACTGGAGAATATCTGCAAGAGAGAAGGGGAGTGTTAACAAGACATTAGCGAGACCAGCTATGTTGTACAGCTTAAACATGGTGGCACTAACAAAAAGACAGGCGGCAGAGCTGAAGATGTTGCAATTCTCTTTGGGAGTGATGAGAATGGACAGGATTAGGAATGAACATATCAGAGGGACAGCTCAGGTGGGATGGTTTGGAGACACAGTCAGCGAGGCGAGATTGAGATGGTTTGGACATGTTTGGAGGAGGGAGCCAGGGTATATAGGGAGAAGGATGCTGGGGATGGAGCCACCAGGCAGGAGAAGAGGGAGGCCAAAGAGGAGGTTTATGGATGTGGTGAGAGGAGATGCAGGTGGGTGGGGCGGAGGAAGATACAGAGGACAGGGTGAAATAGAAATGACTGATCTGCTGTGGTGACTCCTAACGGGAGCAGCCGGAAGAAGAATACAGAATGCGTAACAAGCAACTTAAAAAAAAAATAAACACATGGGACAGGGAGTTGGGCTACTCATATATCAACCTGTGTCTTTGAACAAGAAACTTCACACTAGGTGGAAAGTAACCAATGTCACACTTACATCCTGTGCTAAAATATGGAATCTTGGAAAAGCACCGGCACCAATAGGACTCAGGGCCTATATAAGACTTAACTTCCAGAACATCACTTTCCATGGGGTTGTCCTGCCAAGGAGCTTGAAGACCAAAACCTAGAAACACATAAATCCAATATAGGACCCGAGGCCCATTAGGGCGTATCCTTATTCCTGGATTACGTGGTACGAAATGGGTAACTGTCTATGACTCCCTCTGAATGGGACGCCAGTCCATCACAGGTTAATTCCCCAGCCAAGGCCATTATCCATTTACAGCTGGATGGACTAGGATGATTCAGATGAAGCATCTCATACAAGGACACAGAGAGGTAGCATGACAGGAAATGAAATCCAGGTCTACAAATTGGAAGCATTCCTTATCCCACTGAGGTACCTGCTTTGCATTTCTAGTCATGATGATAATTTGTGTGCAGGGATGGGTGTGTGAGATGGAGGTATTTTTTCAAGTAGAATGGCTAATCAGAATTACTTCTCCTAACTTAACAGAGACCACTCAAAATTCATTTTTCCTATCATCTTAGTTTAACATTACTAAAAAGAAAACCTCTAGCAAAGTTGTCTCTGAAGTTTGAAAAGGGCTACTGGACTTCTTTAAGTTTCTTGTTTAAGTCCAGTCGCCCTTTTTTAAGCTGCAGAGACGACTATGACCTGGATGACTGAGAACCTACACAGACACTCTAACAAAGTTAGACACTGAAGAAACTAAAGGTAAAATGTTTAATTACCAAAATTGACTCCGGTAGCGTCTCTCCTCAAATTTTGATCCCATTTTGACAGACACCCACATACCAGTAATTCAAGTCCCACACTGTCACTTGGTGGAGGTAACAGCCTTCTATGTATTTACTATACAATTAAATATAGAAAGTATAACAACTTTGAAAAAACATGTAACCAGTGTGGCAGTTTAAGTTTAACTTAATATCTGTACAAGTTCAGAATGAGAATTTGGAAAGAAAGGCAGAGTCTATGACAAACGGCCTCCAACACCACTGACGATGTGACTTCAGTGTTTCCTCTTGATGGAAACCCAAAGCAGGTTCTATGCAGTGGACGCTATAAAAAACTGTGCAAACAGTCTGGATGAACAGTTCAGACAGGAAACTTTTTCTTCATCACATCTGCCAATTCAGGATCAGTCTCTGACAAAACAGACTCCAGGTGTTGAAACTGCAGGAGATGAAGACAAGGGGGGTGGAAACAAAATGTTGATTTTCCACAGGAGCCGCTGGTGCGCAACATCAGGTTATCACACAATCAAAGCAGACACGCGCTCTAGAGCAGGGGTCACTGACCCTGCTCCTGGAGATCACCTGCAACCACAGCTGATTAGTCAAGTGTGGTGTTTCGCAACTCTTCAATGGCTGAGCAAACATGACTTAGTTAACTGGCAGTGGGTGGGGCAGGGAGAGATGAAAACGTGGGGCAGGTGACCTCCAGCATCAGGGTTGGTGACCCCTACGTACAGACAGAGACATTTCTGAGACAGCGGTATCACTGACACAGGTTTGCACACCTGATTATTCAACTACAAAAGATGGCATGTTGCACAGACATGAATTTTACAGAAGAAAAAACTCAATAGTTCAAAAATATAAAAGTGAATGAATAAATCAAATGTTTGCTTTAAATTTTAAAACAGAAAAACTTAAAACTGTCTTGAATAATATATAATATAATAATATATTTCCTCACCAAGAATTACCAAAATGTCACTGTTGGTATTACAATTTAATTGAGAAAAGCAGTAAAATGAAGAGATCTGTAAATAAACTCATAGACTGAATAGTTTGTTGATAACCATGTAGTGTTAAAAGTATAATAATTACTAGCAACGAGTAATGTGATTGATACATATGTGCATGTTTTTTGCTAATCATCTGGCAACAGTGCACACACGCATTCAGAAATTGAAGAGTATTTTTTTGTTCAATTATTACAGTACTTATTCATAATCAATATATTTTATTTAAAACACTTCTGAACAAGCACTTACTGAAGACTTAAACTTGGGAAGCAAACTGTCCACAGCTGTGAGACAAGTCTTCTCTGTCAGGTGGCCTTTCTTCACCAACTCTGCCACTACATCCTACGGAGGGGGGTGGGGGGGATAATGATATGATGATGCAGGGTTGATGATGAACCATCTCTGGTTAACGACAGGTGATGGCTCCACCCATCAGCTCTAACTGTCCATTAAGATCGTCTGGCATCTTTTTGTTAGTTGTTAACAGAACTGATGTTTTTTTTAACTTACCAATGTTTAAGAACTGAATTGTATAATCTGTACATTTTCAAGAAGCATAGGCCAACACAGTTTTATTAAACCAACATTTATCCAGGTTAACCATATGTCCAGTCAGTCTTAAACAAAAGAACAAAGCAACATAGTCGCTGTGCAGGTAACAGCGCCGCTCTTATTTCCCCCAATAAATACACTGAACAAAAATATAAATGCACCACTTTTGTTTTTGATTCCATTCTTCATGAGCCGAATTCAAAGATCTAAAACATTCTGTAAATACACAAAAGCCCCATTTCTCTCAAATATTGTTACAAATCTGTGTTACTGAGCACGTCTCTTTTGCTGAGATAATCCATCCCACCTCACAGGTGTGGCATATCAAGATGCTGATTAGACCACATATTGCACAGATGTGCCTTATGCTGGCCACAATAAATTGTGCATATGTACTGAACAGCAGTTCTGAGTCTTCGGCCTTCTTGGAGTCCCTGAATGGAGTCCTGTATGGGGTTCCAGTGGGGGACTCAATTGTTCAGCTGGGGGATGTCAACACACACGTGGGCAATGACAGAGACACGTGAGGCCTACTGAAACACGGATTTCCTACTGAAACATGGCGTACGCCAAAACCCACAAACTGTTGTACACAAAATGTATCAAAGTGTACATAACCATGTTCCGTTTGTGCATCCCATTCAACGTGGAATTGAGCGCATATGCAGATGTACCAAACTCCTCCCTTTCCATGCCCCTATTTAATATGCAAATTCATGTAAACAGGCCCTGACTGGGTGCTGGAAAGGAGGGTTTGGCCAATAGTCGAACCTCTGATTGAAGAGGAATGATGCGGGTTCCGTCCTGGTCGTGGAACAACCGACCAGCTCTTCACTCCCACAAGGATCTTGGAGGATGCCTGGGAGTATGCCCATCCAGTCTACATGTGTTTTGTGGACATGGAGAAGGCGTATGATCGGGTACCCCGGGAGATACTGTGGGAGGTGCTGCGGGAGTATGCAGTGAGGGGGTCCCTCTCAGGGCCATCCAATCTCTGTACGCGCAAAGCGAGAGCTGTATTCAGGTGCTTGGCAGTTGGACTCGTTTCCGGTGGGGGTTGGCCTCCACCAGGGCTGCGCCTCATCACCAATCCTGTTTGTGATATTCATGGAAAGGATATCGAGGCGTAGTTGGGGGGAGGAGGCTTTTCAGTTTGGTGGGCTTAGGGTCTCATCACTGCTTTTTGCAGTTGATGTGGTCTTGTTGGCTTCATCGGCTGGTGACCTCCAACACTTACTGGATCAGTTTGCAGCCGAGTGTGAAGCGGCTGGGATGAGGATCAGCACCTTTAAATCGGAGGACATGATTCCCAACGGGAAACCGATGGACTGCCTACTCCAGGTAGGGAATGAGGTCTTGCCCCAAGTGAAGGAGTTCAAGAACCTCAGGGTCTTGTTCATGAGTGAGGGGACAATGGAGCGTGAGCAGCCAAAATGGATTTCCTCAGGAGGATAGCTGGTGTCTCCCTTAGAGATAAGGTGAGGAGCTCAGATGATAAGCATGCCCCCTGGATGTTCCAGGCACATCCATCTGGGAGGCGATCTCAGGGAAGACCCGAGACTACGTGGAGAGATAATATCTCCACACTGGCCTGGGAACACCTCGGTATCCTGCAGTCAGAGGTGGTTAATGTGGCCCGGGAAAGGGAAGTTTGGGGTACCCTGCTGGAGCTGTTGCCCCTGCAACCCGATCCCAGGTAAGTGGTTAAAGATGAGTGAGGGAGTGAAAATTGAAAAGCCCGCTCCAGTACATCATTAAGGTTTGTTATATGCCTCTGTACAAATATACTTTATGCAGAGATTTTGCAAATGAGTTTCTGATCAGAGTGCATATATTCTTTAGGAACAAATAGCCGCAATATTTTATGGTAGATAACACTGGTCAACAATAACAAAATTTCTTGCATGGACTTTGAAAATTGATTTAGGGTAATTTTTCAATATGTTTCACTTACAGTGAGGAAAATAAGTATTTGAACATCCTGTGGTTTTGCAAGTTCTCCCACTTAGAAATCATGATGGGGTCTGAAATTTTCATCTTAGGTGCATGTCCACTGTGAGAGACATAATCTAAAAAAAATCACAAAGTATGATTTTTTAATAATTTATTTGTATGTTACTACTGCAAATAGGTATATGAACACCTACCAACCAGCAAGAATTCTGGATCACACAGACCTGTTAATTTTTCTTTAAGAAGCCCTCTTATTCTGCACTCTTTACCTGTATTAATTGCACCAGTTTGAACTTGATACCTGTATAAAAGACACCTGTTCACACAATCAATCACACTCCAACCTATCCACCATAGCCAAGACCAAAGAGCTGTCTAAGGACACCAGGGACAAAACTGTAGACCTGCACAAGGCTGGGATGGACTACAGGACAACAGGCAAGCAGCTTGGTAGAAGACAACAACTGTTATGATTATTTATTAGAAAGTGTAAGAAACACAAGTTGACTGTCAATCTCCCTCAGTCTGGGATTCCATGCAAGATCTCACTTTGTGGGGTAAAGATGATTCTGAGAAAGCTCAGAAATACACAGGAGGACCTGGTCAATGACCTGAAGAGAGCTGAGACCACAGTCACAAAGATTACATTAGTAACACATGATGTTCTCATGGTTTAAAATCCTGCAGGAGAGCAAGGTCCCCCTGCTCAAGCCAGCACATGTCCAGGCCCGTTTGAAGTTCACCAGCGACCATCTGGATGATCCAGAGGAGGCATGGGAGAAGGTCATGTGGTCAGATGAGACCAGAATAGAGCTTTTTGGAATCAACTCCACTTACCATGTTTAGAGGATGAGAACAACCCCAAGAAAACCATCCCAACCGTGAAGCATGGGGGTGGAAACATCATACTCTGGGGGTGCTCTTCTGCAAAGGGGACAGGATGACTGCACCGTATTGAAGGGACGATGGATGGGGTCATGTATTGCGAGATTTTGGCAAACAACCTCCTTCCCTCAGTAAGAGCATTGAAGATGGGTCATGGCTGGGTCTTCCAGCATGACAAAGACCCCAAACACACAGCCAGGGCAACTAAGGAGGGGCTCCGTAAGAAGCATTTCAAGGTCCTGGAGTGGCCTGGCCAGTCTCCAGACCTGAACTCAATAGAAAATCTTTGGAGGGAGCTGAAACTCCAAACCTGAAAGATTTGGAGAAGATCTGTATGGAGGAGTGGACTAAAATCCCTGCTGCAGTATGTGAAAACCTGGTGAAAAACTACAGGAAATGTTTGACCTCTATAATTGCAAACAAAGGCTACAAGTACTGTACCAAATATTAAGTTATTTTCACAGGTGTTCAAATACTTATTTGCAGCAGTAACATACAAATAAATTATTTAAAAAAATCATACATTGTGATTTCCGGATTTTTTTTTTTTTGATTATGTCTCTCACAGTGAATATGCACCTAAGATGAAAATTTCAGACCCCTCCATGATTTCTAAGTGGGAGAACTTGCAAAATCGCAGGGTGTTCAAATACTTATTTTCCTCACTGTATTTAGTATTTGCATACTGTGGTCAATAATGCTCAAAAAAGGGTGCAAGCATAAACATAGTTTTGGAAATACATTCTTAAGGGAGTAGCTGCCTTCCATTCCAAACATTAATCCATAATTGGGTGCTTAAACAAAATGTAAATTTTTTAACTTTCGGCATAAAATACACATTTTTTTTTTTAAGATTTTGTTTTCATATCTCAAAAATGTGATGCGACTGGTTCCGGTTTAGGGCACAATATAAATACCCCTCGTCAATTATGGACAACAAGACAACATCGGGTCATGGCAGAAGTTCATGACAGGTGCTACACCTCCTCTAGATAACCCTCTCAAGTTGGGAGAACGTGTCATCATCATAATCGCTTGTGAACTCGCTGAAGTGACGCCACCCACAACCTCACTAGCCATTGTTTACATAGCTTTGAAATGCCGTAACTCTGCTGGTGCCGCGGTGCATTCTGGGTAGCGCAGGGGGCCACCAGGGGGATTATGGGAAACATTAAAGCAGTGAATAACCCAATGAAGGTTCCTTTTGTCTCACCTTGGAAATATGACAGCAGATGTCTGCCAAGAACTCATCTGTGACCTCTGCCAGGATCTGGAGCTGTTCATCTTTAATCGTACAGTCACTGAGGGACTGAAGCACCCGCAAAACGGTCCCAATTAGGATGACACCTAGAAACATAAAAATAATAATTATATATACAGTACATGCATCTGAGCATTATGAACAAAGTCTCAATCAGAATATGGCTTACTCAAAATTTAAATGAGTACAAATAGAATGAAAATTAAAACAGCGGCAGAGCTATTAGAATTATACTAGTCTTACACAGTAAATCCTTCCATAAAATGTAATTGTTTACTCATTGTGTCTTATAGCATTTTGTATTTATGGAAGAAAACACTGACTACACTGTCATAACTGACATTGAAATTTCAATATTTTGTCAAACATCAGCACATCAGACACACACACACCACTGTGTCTGTGAAATGCAATGAAACAAAAGATGAACACTGCACCTGCAGCACTTAGAAAACACAGCCGAGCTGTTTGAGATCTTACTTGTGTCACTTCTGCTGAGCCACTGAGCCTGGCATATGTAAAGCGCCTGGAGCACTGCAAATGCCTGGACCAAAATGCCCTTCTGCTCTTGTAAGACAAGGGAAAGCTCATTTGGTTGGCAGAGGTCCTCACACAAAACCTCACAGACAAAGTCCCACACTGCTTTTCCAGATTCCGAGGCAGCTAGAAGAAAGCAAAGGAATAATGCCTTCTGGCCTTACTTATTTTTTATTTTTTTTAAATATAATCAATGTCTAAAATGCATTAAATTAACTCATACAGCTGTAATCATGTACCAAAGGATTAACTTTGTATCAAGCTGTGCAAAACTCACAAAAAATCTGAATGCCCTCATCTACAGTGGTGAGAAGCTGGAACACATGCAGGTAAACCTCTAATCCATCTGGACTCTCTGACCTGTGAAAGCAGTTTACCGGTGACAGTCATACACATCAAAATCAGTATTGTGTTTAAGAAATACTTTATTTGAATTCTGCTGTAGAAATAAGCACTAAATCATGGATGTTTATATAACCGAGCATGAAAACAATTCACTGCATAAATTAAATGGATAATCTTAAGGTTTAAAATAACTGTCAACGTGCATTTTTCTATACGGCAGTTGTTACAGATCGAAAAGATTACAAAAATGGTGTTTTACATTACAGTTAAGAAGAATTCACCAGTACCTGCAGTGTCTACACAGCATCATAAGTTCAGGTTGTCCCCCCCCAATATTAAAATATCGTGCTGTAAAATAGATTTTTTGTTGTTGTTTTATTTGTGGAAGTTAATCCACAACCATGAATGAAACGGCGATTCTGGGAGTTACAAATGCACAATATGCTCAAAATTTCGACAAACTAAAACTGCCTCTGAAAACTGAGACACTGAGCACAAACGGCTATAAATCCTAAATCTGGGAGCCGCAATAGGTGGCCCCCGAACTGTGTTCATTCATTATGTGTTTTGGTTTGGTCAGCATGTGTAAAAGTGGACAGTCATCTCCAAGTCAACGATGCACCAGTCTGTCAGTGTGAGAGCCACATTTTTTTTTTTTTAGCACTTTTGGAGCGGTTTGCTTATTGATAATGTGTTAGGGTTTTCACAGCATGCACCACTGTGGTCTGGAGTAGTGTGGCTTAATTGAGAGTGGCATCAACTCAGAACATGGCGCCATTTTGCTTCCAACTGCACTGAACTACTGAATGAACCTTTTATGTTTTCAACATTTTTTAAATCACTTAACCACATACAGAAACCTTTCACTGTTGTGGAAGGTTGTTGTGACCACCATCGGAAAGTCACTGAAATGACCGAAGCAAGTCTGGCGGTTAAAATGTTAATTGGAACATTGTTGTCGAGGTCCAGTCGCTTGTTGTGTGGCTGTTAAAATCTGCGGCTGTAGTGTGGCTGGTGTACTGCGGTCGTTGCTTGATTGGGGCGCTGCTACTAGCAATGATGCTGTTAGCAAGCGTCAAACATCTCAGGAGCTGTTGGATCCGTCGTTTTTGCTGTCGCTGGATATCATCGTTGGCGTTTATCAGCTGCCATCAGATCCAGGGGGCCGCTGTTGCTTTGGCCGGGAGATTTGCAGTGGTCATTTGCTGTTGGTCTGCTTCAAGGAGGTGTTCATATCGTGTAGGCCGGGTTTAGCGGCCTACCAAATCCTCGATTGCGGCTTGTTGATTTTCTTGCTGTCGGTGTTGGAGGTTCATCTTCAGGATCATCAGCTATGGCTCCAAAAAAAGGTACTTTGTTCTTGGAAGAAGAGCTTGAGGACATTAGGAAAATGTTAAATGAAATGTCAGCGCAAATGAAGCCCATTAAAGAAGTAACTGACCAATTAAAGATTATTTCGCAACAACAGAAGATTTTGGAATTAACCAAACAAGTGGTAGAATTACAAAGGGCTAATGAGGAGAAGGATAGAGTATTGAAATCTATGGAAAATCGAATTGCTGATCTAGAACAGCAGTCTAGGTCAAATGACCTTCTTATCACAGGATTGGATATTAAGCCTCGAAGTTATGCAAGAGCGGTGGCTCCAGGAGAGGAGCCCTCTGAAATGGACAACCTATCTGTAGAGGAACAGGTGATCTCTTTTTTGAAGGACAAAGGTATTGTAATAAATTCTGATGATATTGACAGTAGTTACCTTTTCCCGAGGAGAGGTCAAAATCGACCTAAAGTTACACTATTGAGGCTTAAAAACAGGAAACAGAAGATTGAAATCTTAAAACAAGCTAAGAACTTAAAAGGAACGAATGTATATATAAATGAATATTTGACCAAGAGAAATTCTGACATAGCAAGAAAGGCACGATTGTTAAGATACAGGCTACATGGACACTTAATTGTAAAGTTTATATTAAATTAAATGGAACTCCTGAACAAGCTAAAATCTTGTGGATTAAAGATGAAAATGATCTTGATGTGTTTAATTGATGTAAGTGTGATGAAATACTTAATAATGATATGTATTGGTTGATTGTGATGACGAAATAATCTTAATATAATTTAATGATCACGGTTAATAATCAGGTTACCTCTTTAAAGGAGCTTTGTTTGGAAACATTTGATCATAGTCATTTTGCCTCTCGCCATTGTGAATTTGAATCAGATCCAGATTTTTTCTTTAATGATAATATCGATCGACAATGTAATTATTTTACAGAAGAACAATTTAAGGACTATAAAATTAATGATGGAGATTTTTCAATAATACATTTTAATAGTAGAAGTCTTTCTCGGAATTTTTCAAGAATAAATGATTGTTTAGACACAATTAGCAGAAGTTTTTCAGTGATCGCTATATCTGAAACCTGGTTAACTAAGGATAATTATGATTTTGTGCAGTTGAATGGCTATCAATTGTTTTCTGTAAATCGATCGAACAGAAGAGGCGGTGGTGTGGCATTATATGTTAGGTCTGATTATGACTGTGAATTGGTTTATAATATGTCATTTACAATTGATAATATCATGGAATGTGTTACAGTTAAGATCACATCTATAAATTCAAATAATAGGATTGTTAGTTGTATATACAGAGCTCCTGGAGCAAATATTGATAATTTTGAAGAAGTAATTATGAATATGTATAATAAAATAAATAAGAATTCTCATTTATTTATCTGCGGTGACTTTAATATTGATTTTTTAAATCCTCATAATCATTCACAAACTATTTCATTTATTAATTCGTTATATTGCATGGGATTATTTCCGACCATCATTCATCCAAGTAGAATAACTTCGAATACTGCAACCCTTATTGATAATATTTTAACTAATGTTATAACTTGTAATCTTAATGCGGGAATATTGTTAAATGATATTAGTGATCATCTGCCTGTATTTACTGTCCTTGCATCTCAAGATCGAGTGCTCCAAAAGGATTGCAATAGAAGGAGTAGGAATGTAACACCAAGGACTGTTGATAATTTTAGGGAGGATTTATTATGTCAGAATTGGAATAATGTTTATTTTGAGGATGTTGATGAATCTTATGATGGGTTTATTTCTATTATTTCTAAGTTATATGATAAACATTGTCCTCTTGTAAATAAGTTAGATAATAATAGATTTAGTAATAAACCATGGATGTCTAAGGGTCTTCAGAGGGCATGTAAAAAGAAGAATCGATTGTATAAGCAATTCATTAAATTGAGAACAAATGAAGCTGAAAGTAAATATAAAATGTATAAGAACAAATTAATTCATATTATGAGCTCTAGTAAGAAAGAATATTACGGTGAGTTACTTGTTAAAAGCAAGAATAATATAAAAAATACATTGAATATATTAAATGATATAATTAAAAAGAATAAAAAAGGTAGAGATTATCCTTCTTATTTTCTTTTTAATAATACTGTGATAGATGATAATGTGATGATTGCTGATCATTTTAATGAATATTTTGTTAATGTAGGTAGAAATCTTGATACTAAGATTGATCCAATGAGTGATAAATTCATTGCAAATAAGATAATATTTAATAAAAATGTGTCAATGTTTGTTGGTGCAACGAATAAAAAAGAAATTATTGATTTGGTGCAGAACTCAAAAAGTAAGGAATCTACGGATTTTAATAATTTGGATATGGCTCTTTTGAAAAAAATTGTTGATTGTATTGTAAAACCTTTTACTTACATTTGTAATAAATCCTTAAGCTTAGGTAAATTCCCTTCACGAATGAAAATAGCCAAAGTAATTCCTTTATTTAAGTCTGGTGACAAACATATTTTTTCTAATTATAGACCTATTTCACTTTTACCTCAATTTTCAAAAATATTGGAGAAAATTTTTGTTAAAAGGTTAAATAATTATTTACTTAAGTATGAGATATTGTGTGAAGAGCAATATGGGTTTAGAAAATCTAGGACTACTTCACATGCACTGATGGATTTTGTGGAAAATATTGCGACTGCAGTTGATAATAAGCAATATACTGTAGGTGTTTTTTTTGATTTGCAGAAAGCATTTGATACTGTTAATTATGAAATTCTGAAAAATAAATTGGTGAAATATGGAATCAGAGGTTTAGCATATGATTGGATTGATAGTTATTTACATGGTCGGTATCAGTATGTTCAATATAATAGCATTGATTCTGAATTCAGGGAAATCACGTGTGGGGTGCCTCAAGGTTCGGTGTTAGGTCCTTTGTTATTTATTTTATATATAAATGATATTTGTTTGGTTTCACGGGTATTGAGGTGCATTCTTTTTGCTGATGATACGACTGTGTTTTGTAGCGGGGATAATCTTGAACAGCTTTTGGACATTATGGTTGATGAACTGGGGAAATTTATGGCTTGGTTTAATGCTAATAAATTGTCACTTCATCTTGGAAAATTAAATGCATGATTTTTGGAAATAAATTTATGTCCAAATGTAAAAATGTTACTATCAATAATATCGAAATACAGACAGTATCTGAGTATAAATTCTTAGGTGTTATAATTGATAATAGACTTTGTTGGAAACCCCATATAAATTATATAAAGTTAAAAATGTCCAAATCTATTGCTATTATGTATAGGGTTCGGGACATATTGTCCCAGGTTGGGTTACTTACATTATATCATGCTTTAATTGTACCATATATGATATATTGTATTAAACTTTGGGGTAATACCTATAAATCTAACACTAATCCTGTATTTCTTCTACAAAAACGTGCCATCAGAATTATTGGTAATATACATCATTTTGAGTCAACACATTCCATGTTTAGGAATTTAAATTTATTGAAATTTAGGGATTTAGTGGATTATATTCTGATACAAACTTTGTACAAAGCTAATAACCAGGCTTTGCCCTTTTATGTCCAGAACTTGTTTAAGAGTAGGGAATTGGGATATAGATTACGTGGTTGTATGGTATTTAAGAAGCCTCCTGTACGTACTAATGTTAAGGGGTTTTGTGCTTCAGTTAGAGGGGTGAAGATTTGGAATGAATGTCCTGTGGAAATTAAATTATGTGGTTCATTGGCCTGTTTTAAGAAGTGTTATAAAAAATTAATAATTTCTGGTTATAATAGTGGTGAATAATATATTTGTTTCTTTTTTGCCTTTGTATTTTGGTTTGTTAATAGTGCTACATTTGTATTGTGTGTGATTGTGTTTGCATTTAAATATTGTATGATGTACGGGGTGGGCGTTTATAAGCTTCTGCCCACACCCTTTCAGTTGCATTGTTGGGTTATTTGTTTATTTGTTTGAGTTTGTTTTATATGTTTAAATTTTTTGTGTTTTTTGACGTGTCTTATAAATTACAGACTCTGTTGCTGTTGTAGTTGCTGCAGTTGCTGCTGATGCTGCTGCTATTTCTGTCGCTGAATAAAAATAAATACATTCAAATTCAATTCAAAAGAAACACATCCAGATACAGATACTATCAAAATAAATATAAAAACAGTTAAGATATCAAATTTACATACATTTAAAATTTACAATGACTTATTTAATTAATTTGAAGCCTGATTTATGCAGCTAATTTATGCAAAACACAAACTGTGAAATCACAGCCTTTTGTGTCTGCTTTAACAGGTGCACGTCCAGGCTGCGGGTTTCAGTCTGAGCATGGTGTGAAAAAATAAATGGTCGGGTTTTTAATCAGGGAAATGACTCCGGTCCCACTTTCCTCAAATTGGCAAGTGTCAGAGTGCTGAACTTTAATTTGTACCTCTGTTACTTTGCACGTCCAAACTGCTCGGGGTGACGGGACATTTTATCTGATAAGAGCGGAAATCTGTTATATACATGGTTTATTACATGGAAAACAATACAAAAAATTGGGACTTTTTTGTCCGGTGACTGCGAATACCGGTTTATACGATGATGGTTTAGGTGAGATTTACTGTACGTGACTGAACAATAAATTTACCTCTCAAAACTTTGATGATGAACATGATGAACATGTGCAGAAAGGATTCTGTTCAGTAATAAAGGGTCATGTGGTCATGCGGTGTTCAAGGCACGGGGAAACCCACTAAAATTAACCTTATTTTGCAGGCGCCGTTATTGCCATACACTACTGCTACAGTACTTCGCCAGCAGTAGGAAACTAATGGATGAAAATGGCATGTTGCTAGTTCACCACTAAAAGAAAAGTGGACACTGAAAATCTACAATTCAAACCACCTGTTTGACCTACTACCCTCGGGCCGACGGTATAGGTCAATCAAAACTAGGACAAACATACTCAGGGACAGCTTTCTCCCCAGAGCAATCACTGCACTGAACAATAACAAACCACATTAATCACTTTTCAAACTTCTTGTGCAATATCTGTACCCATGTGTAATATTTTCCCCACGCAGTATCATTCCGCAGTTGTACATAATTCTCATTTTACATTTTACTTTTTGTCCACATTTTATTTTAGTTGTACATATATTTAAATAATTTATTTTGTTAAATTTCATTATCTTTTATTTGGCTAACAATTACTCTCACCCGGGAAAATCACCTTTTGGAGGTGCACTCAAAACTCGTTGCAATGTAAATTACAATGACAATAAAGGCGATTCTGATTCCGATTAATGGACTGAACAGTTTACCTTCATTCTCTCTCCAACCAGCACATGACTGATGTGCTTCATATGCAAGGACACCACAGATTTGATGAAGATTTCTAATTTGAAATACCACTATGAGACCAAGCATGGGAATTTTGAAAAGCCATTTTCTCAAAATTCAGAGGTAAGAACAACAAAATGAATGGACTGAAATTGTCATATCAAGCTGCAAGCAGGATCATTGTCATATCTTTGACACAGCAACAAAAAACAACAGAATGCTCACTAAGAGTGGCGTGATTTTGGGTAAACAAACGTACTGAAATAGTGGCTGGTGATCTAATGAAACAGCTTTGTGATGGAATAAAAAAATGCAGAGTGCATTTTCTTAGCTGGGGATGAGTCCACTGACACCACTGATAACGCTCAGTCGATGCTGTTTGTTCGATATCAGGATTCTCGCTAGCGTTATAACAGAGTTACGACCTGTTATGCTGCTGCCTGAAAAAAATTAAGCTGCAATTGGCCCATTACGTTGTTTTTGAGGGTGTGTAACGGGAAAATGATCATTTCTTTATGTTGACTGTGGACTAGCTGCTTCAGAAAGTTCATAAACTGAAGACACTGTCCCTCATGTAAAGGAAAACAATAATAACATCCTCCGCTCCGTGTGCGTGTTGTGGGATTTGCTGCGGCTCTCTGCCAAGTAAAGTTGGAGATCATTCCAGAATGAATAACTTCAGAGCGAATCGCCATTTTAAATCAAATGACATCTCTTTCCAAATGTAATACCGACAACAAACTACAACTGATCAAAACAGGGTTTTTTCCCCAAAATGAGACGATCTTGACGTGCAGTCGGCTGCAGCGAGACCGCAGCTCAGGGACCATCAAAAAATTACCACGGCGAAAGGAAATGCTAACTCAGTAGTGTCACATTTATTGTTTGAAGTGCCATCAAACTCACATCACTGAACTCCCTCTGATTGTACGCACTTAGATTGGAAAAAGATACTATTATATAAGTTTTGGTCGATTGTAGTTTGTTGCCTGTATTACAAAGTTTGGAAAGAGTTGACACTTGATTTAAAACTATGATTCGCGGCTGAATCTTTGAATATCTTTCCAACTTATAGTCAAAGATGGTAACTATAGCTAATTTCCCTCTGCCGCAGAAGATGGCAATTCACATTCTGGCAATGTTTGGCTCCACGTACCACTGTGAATCTGTGTTTTCAACCGGGAATGTGGTGAAGAACAAGTACCACAGTGGACTTACAAATGAACATTTGCATCAGTGTCTCCGCCTGGCCATCACACCATCTCTGCCAAAGTTTAAAGCCTTGGCAACAGACACAAGATACTATTTCTCTCATTGAACAGTGTTTGCCACAATGTAAAATAGTTTTTCATTGCACTTTGATTCCTGAGATCTTGATATATTTGTTTACCAAAGGATTCTATGGTGGGGTTGATGTATTTATTTAACTGAAAGGCACGTCCCACTGGGAGGAGGCCCCGGGGAAGACCCAGGACACGCTGGAGGGACTACATCTCTCGGCTGGCTTGGGAACGCCTTGGGGTTCCCCCAGAGGAGCTGGAGGAGGTGTGTGTGGATCGGGAGGTCTGGGCGGCTTTGCTTGAGCTGCTGCCCCCGCGACCCGACTCCGGATAAAGCGGAAGAAAATGGATGGATGGATGGATGGATACATTTTGTTTTATTTCAGCATGTATGTTAATTTTTGAATTCTGAGATGCTTGATTCACCTTAGAACAATACATTTTTCTTATGTAGTGTCTATTTGAAAAGACAACTGTCATTTTCCGTGTTATTCAAGTACTTATGTCAAAATGGAAATTACATTTTATTTTAGTATGTATTTTTGTTGTTTTGAATGAAAAGGACGTTTTGTTTTGAATATAAAGGTATTATCATGTATGGCTTGACCAAATGGCCCTTTAAAGGACATTTGCATGTTTTTTAATGTCCCAGTTGGCAACACAATATCAAAGTACTCATGACTGTAAGTCTCCCTGCACACATGGGCTCAGAATTAGTAATTTCTGATGTTTTTATTCCTCTCCCTAAGCGAGGTAACAGGTGCATTTGTGGAAAACATCTCACTCTACAATTTTCGGCATTTCTCTGCGTGTGACGTAGTTAAGAGCAAAACAGAAACATCCCAGGCAGAGACAGAAAGAGCGAAATCAATGTGGTTCTGTCCAATAACAAAGCTTCGCAGCTTTTCTTTGAAAGCCGTGGCTCGGATTTACAGAGGAGATGACACACTTCACCCCAAAACTCTTAACTTTTTCAGAGTCTGTCAGATTTTGGAACTTAAAGTGTGGTGACACTGCTGTTTGTGTCACAGTATTCTGGTTTACTGCTGCTGTGATCATGGATGTGCCTGGACATGTGTATGTGTATGTCTTGTGTTGGAAAAACTCAGAAGACGCTATTTTCAGGAGATAATGGACTCTAATGTGCCACAATCCTGACAAAATTTGAGTTGAAGGCAGAGCTGCAATCGGACATTATGCGCGCGTGATCAGAACCTAAGAACAAGTGGACCTGGACATTATTCTCTGGCCGAGTGGAACTTGAAAATGATCTCTGGCTGTGAATCCGAGTGGACCGTTCCATGGCTGGCGATCGCAATTGTTGTGGACTAATTTGGAAATCTTTACACTGGGGTGAGTGGAATGTTATTTTTTTAATCTTTTGCTTTGTGTTCTTTTCAACGGAGGTTTCAATGAAAGTCTTTTTTTTTTACTTTGAGAGTCTGTGGATGTGGTATGTGTGTGCGCACAGCAGCTGTTTTAACCCCCAATTTAGACAGATGGATGAATTTGAACAATAATCAGTATTAAGCTTGTAGACTCTCTCAAATGTCATAAAACTGTCAATCTCTATAAAGAACTTTTTAAAAGAGAATTAATGTTGAATAGCCCCTTAAAAAACAGCTGACATGTGGGTTAAAATGGCTGTTACTCTGATTTAACCCGCATCTCAGCTGTTTCACAGTTATATACAACACTTATTAGCATTTTTAACAGGCTGCGTTTATGACTAATTGCCGCAGGTGAACAAAACGTTCTCACAGCTGCTGCTTTTACCGTGACTGCATCAAAATGAACAGTTATCACTTAAAAACGAGTCGTCATAATACAGCATCACACTTGTGTAACCTTTGGAATTGATCTGTGCCTCAGTTCTTAACGTTATTAGCTACATTCCATTGAAGCGTACACTGGGACACTTCCAGTAACTACGTCACTTGTCGGAAACACTCAGGTACTCACGAGTAGTTTGTTTTCGGAAGTCTCCGTAGCCGCTTGTTGTGAATGCCATATACGTTGAAACCGGTCATGGAAGTGCACAAAGTAATCCTGGCGGATCATCGGATGGTCACTAACAGTGTAAATCTAATTTGTTATGATTTCAGTGCAACATGTCCTTTAACTCATTGAAAAATTTATTTGTGGCCCTTTAAGATTTGTATTCGAATAATCCTGTCCTGTCCAGTGTTTTTTGAACCCCTTGAATTATACCACTCCATCCACTCCAGGAAGGTGATTGTCTAGATAAGAGGTCTGCAAACTATACAGTCAAATAAAATGTGCCTGGAGCCACATAATATAATCGACCTTTAAAATTAATGAATTAAGATAAGACAGGTCATATATATGTGGCCAATTTGTATTTTTATTATGACTAAAGTTCATTTCAGTGTGATATCATCCTGTTTTCCTCCCACTCCTCAGTCATGTACAGCAATCAACCACTGCGATTAAACATAAAACAAACCTACATAAGCTCAGGATCTCAAATAAATACTTAAAAAAAACTATTAAAGGGCAGTGTTCTCACCTGCTTAATGTGATTTCTGATTCTGATTCTCCATATCAAGTTTTTATTTTAAACCTGGCTATCTATGTGTTAATGTTATGACACGTTCATATATCCACATTTTTCATTTAATTTTGATGATTTCTTTTATTAGTGAAGATGCTTCAAGCTGTACGGTTTTTCAAATTTCACAAAACTGACAAACTTTAGTTTCTACCGACATTCAAGCATTAGAATTAGGGAATAACCCTGTTATGTCTGATGATTTGTGGACATTCATGCTGGTTATACGGTCACAAATTGACCTTTGTAAAAAGGAGTTCTACTGGTAAAACTCTGGTAAAATGGATATTTGCAGCCGTATAACAGCATCAACATCTGCAAATCATCAGACACAAGGGGGTTATTCCCATTCTATTCCAATTCCATTGTATGCATGGTTTATTTTTCTGTAGGTAATTCGTTCAGCGACGTTTACCGTGAGGCAACATCGCTCCAACAGCGGTCAGGGCACGGAGCAATCCATCAAATGTGAAACGGTAATTCTGTATCAGAATCCACATCAATACTTTCGTATGGTAGCTTAAACTCACCAATTTCAGTGGCGGCGTCGGTATGCAACTTTCTCAAGCTTAGTTAAGAGCGCTAACAGCTAGCAGCGTGTGCAGCCGGTGTTCTGTCAAACTGTGCGTCTCGTTGCATAAATCGACAGTTCCGCATCCCGACAATATTGCGCTTGCGTACGCATGCGCAGTTGCACGGAGGCCTGGCTTGTCGACAGGAATGACATATCGCCAGAAACTGGTCAGGGCGAGGAGTAATACATCCAAATGTGAAAAGGTCCAATATTTTGCCACGGTTACCCCGATATAAAGTCTGAAATCTCACTTGATTAACCACTGAGATTTGCAGAAAAAAAGAGTCATTAGATTACAATGCAGGTTTATTTTTGTAATGTGTTATTTTTGAACGCAAAATTACAGCTCATTTTAATGAAGAGAATATATTTATCTGGGGGGAATTCCACAGTGAGTATTTTCCTTCCCTTCTTACGCCATCTACAGGGGGAAGCGTGTGTGCACATGCATGAGGATCTGTGATTACTTGTCACCTAACCCCACTTGCTGGAAGCGCATTCCCGGGTGTAGACGCCAACATGCTTAAGATATGTTGTAATTCATTTCAGAGGTGTTATCTGGTTTCAAAAAGTTATTTTAGATTTAGAAGTTTTATTTACCACTAAGCTTTACAAAATATGAGAAACATATTAGATTTATACAGAAATAAGCTTTTTTGGAGCGTTTTCTGCCATCTTGATTCATATGGTTTAAGCTAGCTGATGTCAACCTGCCTTTCTTTACTCCAATTGGTAGTCACAAAGTCCTTCCCAGCATCCCTCACCCAGACTGTAAATGGATTCTGATTGCTTTTAGGGGGAGAAATTCTACATTGTTTCCACACAGTGTAAACTTTGATCATATTGGCAATATTATATTATGAATCCCTTATTTAAATACTAAGGTGTTGTGGGCTGGGGTGTTTGGCTGGCTTGGTTTTTGTTTTCTGTTTCTCCCACCAGGTGGTATGCATTCAGGACTGAGTGGCTGAGCATCAGGACCTCACCCTGAACACCTGAGGCTTGTTTTCACATGCAGGTCATCAGGACTCACAGCTGTGGTGTATTTTGTCATAATCAGAGATTGCTGCATTTAAACCTTGAATGCACAGTGTGTGATTGCCAGAGACTCGACCTTGTGAGCAGACGTGTGAGATCGACGTCAGGAGAACAATCTCACCATCACGGACGCAGAGACCGCTCCAGGTTTGACGCCACAGTCTGTGAAGGAGGATTGGGTGAGGTCTCACGCTCTTCAGCACACTTCCTGAGGTAATTTGGTTTTGGTGACTTTTATGAAGTAATGACAGTGGATTTGGTGTCCCTCACACCTTGTGTTAGTGAGCTGTCACGTTATGCTAATTGTCTAATCAGCTTCTGCTGCAGTGGAGATTTGAACTGAGTTGTTCCGTGCCTGCAGGGTGAGAAGCTGATGTATAGCTTTAAGCCAGGAAGTGTTTGCTGATTGCGTGCACCTTTGAGTTGTGTCTCTCTGTGTGGAGTTGGACTCACCTCATGTTTTCTTTCTTCACAGACTCGGTTTGTCGCGGCCACCTGGGGGGTGTCGGCGGGGTCCCTGGGTCCGAACTGCTGTGGCTCCGGACCGTTTGCGCTGTTGAGAGCCCGCCGTGTTTCCACCTCACCAGACCGCGGACATTTTTGGTTGTTTATCACCCCACTGTTATGTTTATTAAATTCTGTTATCCTATGAACCGTGCTCTGCTTATTTTATGCTGGCTCCTTTCAAACGCTGGTTCGGTGCTCCGACCGCGTCCGAAACATAACAGTAGTCTCTGGCCATTTAACAATGGACCAGCGGAAGCAGAGACGGTATTTTTGCCGGGAAGGCTGCAGCAGATGTTGGAGTTGATCCGGGATCAGTTGCGGGTGCTCTCCGCCCGGTTTGTGCGCGTTGGTGCGTGCATGGCGGAGTTTACAGCTTGGGTCGCATCGCACCCCGCTGTTATGGCTGTAGCCCCGTCTCCTCCCGTGCAGCTGGCTCCGACACCTGTTGTAGCAGCCCCGGTGGTATTTAGTTTGCACGTTAAGCTGTTTGGTATAACCTGCTGTCGTTTGCAGCAGTGTGAATTGGTTTTTACTCTGTTACCACGAGGATTTTCTTATTTGGCACTTTGGCTTCCTCTGTTGGTGACAGAGTCACATTACCGTTCAGGTTCAAAGGATGGAAAACACAATGTTTTTCCATTCTTTGCACTTGACGATGTAGGCCAATTGTAGTTTTTTTTTTTTTTATTGGTCTATTATCTGTTTCTTGTTTTAGTATGAGGTGTTTTTATCAGGGGTTAATTTGTTGTTTTTGTGGGTTTTAAAGCACTGTCTGTGGTCTGGTGGAGTTGAAAATGCAGGCTGTCTGGAGCATAGTGTGACCCAGGTGATTTTATGTTAGTCTGTTAGTCTTTCGTTTTTATTTCTTTTGGTTTCACCTCCCAGGGTTTGATGGGACAGTCCTCTGGGGGGGTGATGGGGGGGTAATTGGGTTGTTTTTTCTTTTTTCTTTTTTTCCCTCTCTTCTCCTCTGGCTCCAGCCGTGTGAGCCGTACGTTGTCGGCGTTGCTGGAGTGGTGCAGTTTGGTTATGCTGGGCGTTTCCCAGGTAACCTCTGCACCCGGGAAGGGGGGGGGGGGGGGTTGGGATATTTTTTTTTTTTTTAAATTCCCTTTGCAACCTCCAGCCTTGGCGCGCCTCTGTGCCGTTTGCCATTGGCGTTGCTGGGGTGGTGCAGTTCGGTTATGCTGGGCGTTTCCCAGGTAACCTCTGCACCCAGGTGGGGGGGTTTAGGTTTTTTTTTTGTTACTTCTCTGTTCCACCTCCGGCTTCAGCGCGCCTTTGAGCCGTATGCCATCGGCGTAGCTGAGGTTAGGGGCAGTGGAATATACCCGCAGCTGGTGGCTGGTTTAAAAGTCGGAGGGGTGGCGCCGTCTTGTGCCGTATGCCATTACCGCTGTTCCACTCCTCCCGGTTGACTTTTGGGGTATAGTCGTGGTTGGTGACACTGGACGTACTTCCAGTTTCCACTGCGCTGAGGGGGTGGGGTTGGGGTTGTTTTGCTTGTATGTTTTTTTTTTTTCCCCCAGTTTCCGCCCTCAGGGTGTGACTGTGGTGTCCTCTGGGGGGGAAAGGACTGTGGGTCCATCTAGCCGTAGACGGCCGGGGCTGGGTCTGTTAGTCATGGGGGGGGGCGTCTCCTGGGGTTTGATGGAATGGTCCTCTGGGAGGCGCTGGGAGTCCCCGTGGGTGACTTTGGATCCCAGAGGGACCTCGGCTGTGGTTATTACTCCTGGAGCTGGCGGGATGTCCTCTGGGGGGTGTTGGTCCCTACATGTCGTCCGGGGGGGGTTAGCGTTTTTTTTTTTTTTGTTTGTAAGCTTAAGTTTGAGTTGTGTTTTTTCTTTTCTCCTCTTCCCGGGGTTTGATGGGACGGTCCTCTGGGGAGGGGGGGTTGGTATGGTTGTTTGTGTTTGTCTTGTCTTTTTTTTTGTTTACGACTAAGCAGACTTTAACACAGTCAGAAGAAGGCTGAGTGCACAGGTTTAAGAACTCCTGGCCAAACTTATGCAAAGTGAACTAAAGCAAGAGTCGACAGGAATGAACACAAAGGTGGAGACTCTAATAGGTTTGCTAAACGAAACAGAGGGCAAGACCATTCAAGTCAACAAAGGATGTCTCTGCACTGGAGTGTCAGCTGCGGAGCAGTCTGCTGCAGACAGGCTCAGGATGGGAAAGGATGGGCTCCAGGATGAGAGTGATGGTCTCGGCACGGAGTTCCCTGTTGACAGAGAAGAGGCGGCTGGGAGCGTGCGTTATCCAGCTGAGGGAAGAGCTGGAGAGGCTCAACATTGAGATGATCAATGACTGCATGAAGAAATTAACATTGCAGGTGGAGCAGCTGATGATGGAGCTGTCATCAGAGCACAGTAACGCACAGCTCCTGGAGACGGGCCTTTCCCAGGTGGATCGTCAGCACAAGGAGCTGAAGCTGCAGGAGGTGTTTTTTGTTCCCAGCCAACATTCCAGCCATGGTCCCTGGAGGGGGGCTTTGTTTTTCCTGGCCCAGGTCCGTGTGGTCGCCGGGAGGCTTCCTGTGAGGTTGGGGTACTGTTGTGGGCTGGGGTGTTTGGCTGGCTTGGTTTTTGTTTTCTGTTTCTCCCACCAGGTGGTATGCATTCAGGACTGAGTGGCTGAGCATCAGGACCTCACCCTGAACACCTGAGGCTTGTTTTCACATGCAGGTCATCAGGACTCACAGCTGTGGTGTATTTTGTCATAATCAGAGATTGCTGCATTTAAACCTTGAATGCACAGTGTGTGATTGCCAGAGACTCGACCTTGTGAGCAGACGTGTGAGATCGACGTCAGGAGAACAATCTCACCATCACGGACGCAGAGACCGCTCCAGGTTTGACGCCACAGTCTGTGAAGGAGGATTGGGTGAGGTCTCACGCTCTTCAGCACACTTCCTGAGGTAATTTGGTTTTGGTGACTTTTATGAAGTAATGACAGTGGATTTGGTGTCCCTCACACCTTGTGTTAGTGAGCTGTCACGTTATGCTAATTGTCTAATCAGCTTCTGCTGCAGTGGAGATTTGAACTGAGTTGTTCCGTGCCTGCAGGGTGAGAAGCTGATGTATAGCTTTAAGCCAGGAAGTGTTTGCTGATTGCGTGCACCTTTGAGTTGTGTCTCTCTGTGTGGAGTTGGACTCACCTCGTTTTCTTTCTTCACAGACTCGGTTTGTCGCGGCCACCTGGGGGGTGTCGGCGGGGTCCCTGGGTCCGAACTGCTGTGGCTCCGGACCGTTTGCGCTGTTGAGAGCGCGCCGTGTTTTCACCTCACCAGACCGCGGACATTTTTGGTTGTTTATCACCCCACTGTTATGTTTATTAAATTCTGTTATCCTTTGAACCGTGCTCTGCTTATTTTATGCTGGCTCCTTTCAAACGCTGGTTTGGTGCTCCGAACGTGTCCGAAACATAACACTAAGGAATAAAATTATAGTGGTGCCAAAGAAAATTCTTTTTATGACTTAAATCTTAAAAACCCCAGACGCCGCACAGCTTTAATGCATAAACTAGCATCAATGTCTCATAAATTCAACATAACTGCTGCCGCCAGATACTTCTTGTGGCATGTTGCGTGCACATCAGACACACTTGCATAGTGTGAATGGATCACGACAGTGGGTATTGTACTGGTAGTGACAGTGGAGCAAGCGATAAGGTGGCTCTACAGTTTTGTTTTTCCCCTCAAACACGTCACTCCACACACTGGCTAAAATCCTCCCTTCTCCAGTTCACACTCGCTCCGTCTCACATGCATGGATTTAGTCATCCGCCCTTAGCAGAAACGGTGTCTGTGTCCAAAAGTAAGGTTCTCTCCATGTGATTGGTTACCTGAAAAGGAGCTACCGTTGTGTCACAATATCACTCTGTCTGAAATCTTTGGAGATTTCCAACTTAAAAGATGCTGTTGCTCAAGGGCTATGCTCAGCCGACGGAAAACAAAACAAAAAAGAAAAGATTCACAGACACAGAGTCTTGTCAAAGATACAGGGAGCCGCTTCGGGGAGGTTCAAGATTTGCATCTGGCTCTAAAGCCACGAGTTTCTGACACCTGGTTTGAGGTTAAAAGTAGTAACCTTTGGTCATTTAATGTATGTTTATCCTAAATAAATTCAGGGTTTCTGTCACTCGTGTGAGAGAGCGCCAACTAATGCTCGATTCCTACCTAAGCTGCATGGCTGCTTCAAGAAGGCTCGAAACCACATCCAGACAGTTTTCATTTTCTTCTTCACTTGGCTGAACTGTGAGCCAGCTCTTCATCAGTTGCTCGTCCAAGTCAAACAGCTTCTCAACAAGCTCTCCAACCTTCAGGAGGAGGTCCACTTCATCCATTATAGGAAACAAACACACAAACAATTAAAAATCATTAGGTTATATAGCTATAGATATTTAAGCAAGTCATTATGGCATGTTAAATGTGCTTCAGTGAATATCCTCATAATAACGAGACAAATAAAATCAAAGTACTGTTGGTAGAACTGCGCATGATGAAACACAGATTGGAGCACACAGAAGAAGCCTCTCGTATTCGATGAAGCCACAGTAAAGAAACATTTTTCTGAGAGAGACAGGTCACCAACAGTCTGCAAAATCAACAATTTTCAATAAATAAATATTTCAGGCTGATTCTCTGGTTCACAGTTCCACAAAAAATGCAGCTGGCACCGGTTTGTTTCCAGAAGTGTCGGAGGATCAGTATCTCCAAGAACAAGCAACAGCACAGCGCTGTGGACACAGAAGGAGATACATGGATTTAAAGTGAATCACAAAATGTACAAGAATTATTTCAGAATGATGAATTAATGACTTACTCACCCTAGGTCTTCATTTTGACTAAGAGTTAAACACGTTTCAGGAAAACATGCAATGTTACCAAGGATACCCACACAGATTTCCTGGAGAAAACAAAAGCAAAATAAAAATCCAAGAGAATCCAGAAACATACCACATCATAATGTCAAACAAGCAGGCCCTATGATTAGAAACAAGGCTCCATGAGCAACCTGATAGGCCTTGTCTGCCTTTAGTTTATGTTATATTCATTATGCATTTTAAAAGATGCTAAAATGGCCCAAAATAGGTTATGTAGCCATCACCTGTATCGATTATAATCCATAATTTTACCTAAATATGCAATAGTTTTTGCAGACTTGCAGAAATTTTGCAGAATGACTCAGTTTCACATTTCGATGAGTACACTTTGATCTGAACCCATAAAGTCAACTCACTGTGAGACGTGGACAGCGTGATTTGGCTATCACTCCAAGAAGGATATTTTCAGCTTTAAACTCCTGTAGAAAGCTGGCCACATTCTACAAATAAAAACAGCCCATTTACAGAGAATTATGGTGGTAATAATAATAATAATAATAATAATAATATATATATATATATATATATATATATATAGCCAAGTGGCCTCTGTGTGCATGCATGCATGTGCATGGCTTCGATCATAGCGAAACCAGGGAGAGCTGACATCTGCTGTTTGATACAATTTATTGTGGGTCAAGGATGAGCAGTGCAAAAACAGAAAGAAGATAGGACAAATACTTTTTTAAATTAGCGATTTTAGCTAACCAGTAAACAATGGACATTGTGCTGCAATGCACCATTGGAGTTTGGGGTTTTAAATGTCATTATTGTTGTTCATGTTAGTTTAAGAGTGCTGTTAGTGTTTTGATTTATGTTTTTGTAGTTCAATTGGTTTAGTCAGTTTAGTTAAGTGTTGTGTTGGTACCATGAGTGAAATATGTATTGCTTTTAATGTCTTTTGCCACCGTCTCTGTCAAATTAAAAGCACCTGTTTACAGCAGAATGCAGAAAAGACAAACAGCTGTGTGTGTGTGCCTGCATGCAATTTTGATCACGCACAAACAGGGAAGAGCTGACATTTACCGTTTGGTATGCATGTATTTTGGGTCAAGGATGAACAGCGCCAAAACCGAACATTGATTAGAGTAATATTTTTAGAGAAGCTACATATATTAGCTAACAACACTGAACAATGGACATTGATAGTTACATTCTGGACTCACACGCCAATCCAAGAGGAGGCAGTTAATCATCTATATATTAAAAGAATGTTTGCGTGATTTTATTTACTAAGGTCAATGTAAGTACATAATATAATTGTAAATACATTAAAAATGCATGGACAACACAGCGAGTGAACAAAGTGACTTATTTCCATTATAGTCCATTTAAAAATCAAATGACAAAACAGAAGAAAAAATGAAATAATTGTACTACTGTAAGTAATATTAATAATAATAATAATAACGGGTATATGATAACAAGAACCTAAACAATTTATAAATACATTAAGACAGTGAATTAACATTACAAGGGTTGAGTTCTTCTTCAAAGAGCTGTTGAGGTCTAAGGTCTAAGGTTCTAAAAACATTTTGGACTCACACACCATTCCAACTCATTATGGAAACTTTTTGCTTATGATTGACCTTTACTAAAACAAACCCTTTAAGGTCAATTCTGGATTTGACCTTAATCCACATAACAAATTTAGTACCTGGAAGCAGTATGGCAACAAAGACAAACACAGACAAGTGTTTCTCAAACTATGGAATGATTCTACTGTAATGTTTGTAAAGTGTTCACTTGGAAATCAAGTAAACACTAACTGACTGATCACACAGATTGTTTGATAAAATAGAATATGTGCAGTAGGAGAAAATTAAGCTTGAAAGCTTTGAGCCAAAGTGTATGTAACCTTATGTCAACAGCTTTGTTTGTGTAAAACAGTTCAAAATCTTTCTCTTAGACCACAAAGCATTTATCTAAACACCACACAACATGGGGAGAACTTGCTGTCCTGAAGGACAATGCAGATATATAAACCAACATAATAAAAGTACAACTAAATCAAAAACAGATAATCCAAACAGATAAAGGTAAAGTATACAACCTTGTCCATTGCCATATCCCAGACTCTACACAGGTCATCCTCATCATTATCGGAGAGCTGCATCTGGCCATCAGAGTCATCTTCTGAGTATTCAGAGATAATCTGGAAAGACACACAACTAATTTTGACAATGATCGAGACATTAGCATAAAAGGGACAACATGCAATAAGAAAGTTGGGTTATTTTGTTCAAACGCACCAACATAAACTGACAGACACGCATTAGTGGAGAAAAAAGGAACAAAAAGTGTGTGTTGTTACTGTCAAAATCTGTTAGAGTGGCCTAAAGACTGCTTTATCCTCTTCCACCTGCTTGTAAGCAACAGTATGTAAGTCACATTTTATCACAGATCTTCGAAGTATCTACATATTAATAGCGAAGTGGCCTCTGTGTGCTTGTATGTGTGCATGCGTATGACTTTGATAACGGAGAAACTATGGAGAGCTGACATTTGCCGTTTGGTATGCTTATATATTTTGGGTCAAGGATGAATGTGGCCAAAACGGAACGTTGATCAGATAAATATTTTTGGAGAAACTATGGATATTAGTTCACAACACGGAACAATGGACGTTGATAATTACATTCTGGAAGCTCACGCCATTCCACCAAGAGGCAGTAAATCATCTATATATTAAAAGCCAAGCGGTGTCTGTGTATGTGTATGCATGCGGGTATACCTACTTTCGTATAGAAACTGTGGAAAGCTGACATTTGCCATTTGTTATGCTTATTTATTTTGGGTCAAGGATGAACGCTGCGAAAACTGAACATTGATAGGACAAATATTTTTGGAGAAACTACAGATAATGGCTAACAAGATTGAACAACGGATGTTGATAACTACATTCTGGACTCACTCACTATTCCAGCAGGGGGCGGTAAATCATCTATATATTAAAAGCCAAGTGATGTATGCCCACATGCGTGATTTTATTTAGTAAGTTCAATGTAAGAAAATAATATAATTGTAAATACATTAAAAATACATGGATGGCAAGCAAGTGAAAACACTTATTTCCACTGTGGTCCATTTAAAAAACAAATGAAAAAAATAGAAGTAACAATAAAATAAAATAATAATACTGCTGCTGATAATAATAATACTACTAATAATAATAATAATAATAATGTGTATATGATAACAAGAACATAGACAATTTATAAATACATTACAACCATATATTAACATTAAAAAATGACACAGTTAACAGGAAATAAAAGGGTTGAATTCCTTGTCTAAAAACTGTTGCGATCGAAGGTCTAAGGCTCTAAAAACATTTTGGACTCACACGCCATTCCAACTCATTATAGAAACTTTGCATAATTTATTACCACCCTTGAAAAATGTCAGCTACCTATTTTATAAACACTACCCAATCTAGATCCCGTGGATCTCCGTGGGCAACGCACTAGTATTGTACAAGTACAGTGATTTTTGTGATTGTAGGGAAACATATTTAATGAACAGAAACATGCAGAAATTCAGAAGCGGAGGATGCATGGGTAAACAGACCAGGGGTGATGCTTCTTTGTCAGCTGCTTATTTTGGAGTTTGCTCTTAAACAAAAATACAAACATACATACAACGTTTTACAAAAACTGTCATTATGGACTGTATGTGACTTGCATTTATCATTAGAATTGGACACAGTGGATAGGTCTCACGAAGATGGGATGTCCTGAGCTGATTGCATTTTATCAGAATTTCACCGGAACAAAAAAAAAAAAAAAAAATAAATATATATATATATATATATTTGGTTCAGTTATCATTGTATCAGATAAAATACCCCAAGTCACTAAATTATTTCATGTTATCCCTCCCTCCACTTTGTGTACACGGTGCTCGCAGAGCAAGCAGGCAGTTAGTGCTGCTTCACCATAGAGCTGAGATGCATGTTTTAAAAGAACAACTGTCACCTTTGCTTTAAATATACAGGTCTATTTTACAGAGGTGGGATGAAGTCACCATCAAGTCACTCTCAAGTCATGAATCAGCAAGTCCCAATAATTTAGTGACTTGGGGTATTTTATCTGATACAATGATAACTGAACCAAAAAAAAAAAAAAAATATATATATATATATATATATTTTTTTTTTTTGTTCCGGTGAAATTCTGATAAAATGCAATCAGCTCAGGACATCCCTAATTTTCAACTTCAAACGCTAGGAGCAGCCCCACAAAATGTGGTACTAGGACTCTTTAGATGATCCCTGTGCACCACTGAAATGACTGTGTCAAAGGAGTGGTTACTCTTGGGAACTCAAATCACTTGCATTTTAAAAGCGTGTCAGGTACAACATTTTGGGGCCCGGGGGCATTCTCCCCCAGGAAATTTAGAAAAACAATGGTGCAATTTGGTGCATTGTAAGAGCAGTTTGGTCACTTTTTCTTTGTTTAAAACACAGTGGTAATTGACTCTTATAATGGAACAAAATATGTCTGAAGTCTTGATTTCAATACAATTTATTTACTATCTTGTATGTATTATGGATCTGCAAGACCATGAGTGCACAAGTTGAGTGAGGCACATACTGGTCCTGATTAATTCATTATTTATGATCATTATCATTATTTCTCAAATAAAAATTAATTTGCCATTTCCATTTAGCATTTTAATCTACCATTTCAAAATACTTTGGGGCTATGTATCATTTCAATTTAAAAAAATTATAATTTCAATTTAAAATGAATGACTGCTACACAATGTGACTGGTTTGGTGAATTTTGTTTTTTTTTGCCTTCTTGCTCTCGGTCGGGACGGTCGCATTTTTCTTTCCTCCTCCCTCCCCAACTTTCCTACTACTGTAGCGTGTTTGTCTGTGAGGCTGCCAGCCCTGCTCCTCTGTAAACGGCAAAATGGATCTAATCAAGTGGTCTCTGAACGCAATTGACACTATTTTTTCTACAAGACACTCGGGAGCGGAGGACCCGACCTGTCCTGCCGGGACACATGTGGCGGGTTACGTGATGGACAGCTGGCGGAGGTGGCAAGTCATGTGCCTGTACACGTTGTCTGTGGAGGATGAAGATGTTTACTTATTTGGAGCTGTGGTGACTGGGTTTCTGCTGTGTGGAGCGGCCATAGCACTGGTTTACCGGAAAATTAAGAAGGTGGAGGTGGCATTAATTGGCCCGTCCAGGCTGCCCCACATGATCGATTCGATTGGAAGGGCAGTGTCAGCTCAATCGGCAGGTGTTAACCACACGTTGCAATCCATCTCGGGGAGAATGGCTGCACTGGAAAACCGCTTTGATCGTCAGTAATGACCACATCTCTTCTCCTCTATTCAGATGTATTTGGGAGCCACTCTGAAGTTTCAGACAGTGGAATCTTTCAGGTGTCTATTAATCTGGATATCTATTTGGTTTCCAAACACCAGCTGCCCTTCAAGGCCGCTAGGATAAAATCCTCCCCCGAAGAACACTCCTGATGCCTCGCTCCTCGTCTTACCCCGCCTCTCTTGTCTTTCCCTCTCCCAGTCCTGTGATGTTGACTGTGGGACCTAGGACTCTGGTGGACTGATTCAGGACTGGGATTCCCCCCCCCCCACAGGATGGACAGATAAGGCCTGTTGATGGTGCCAAGGGCGGCCTCCGGGCTGTCTGTCTAAACACTGGACACATTCAAGTCTCGCCTGTCGTCTGCTGTGATTGTTTACTGTTTTTCTGTGACTGTTTTCTGTGCTTATGGGTTTTTTTGCTTCAGTGGTGCTATGTGTGTTCAACACAGCATCAATGGAGTTTTTTTCTTTCCCAAACTATCCTTGTGTGTGCTTTTATGTGTGTTTATGTACCGGACCGGCTTATGTGTGTTGTTGTTTGTTAAGTGTGTCATGAAGCCGGTCAAGGTTTGCTCAGCCCTGCTCGTGACTCAGGGCAGGGACATACATCTGGAGCTGGGTCCCCGGGCGCCGTAAAGGCGACCTCTGCTCCTAACTGGCTATTAGGATGGGTTAAATGCAGTAAACACATTTCATTATGCAGGCAACATGTTCCTATGTGCATATGACAATAAACTCCTTTGAATCCTTGAATCCTTGTCACCAATCCAGATTTTGTTTTAGCAATTAACCTCTCACAAAAAAACGAAATCCTTATGCACAACACGTTTTCTGGTAATGGCAGCCTTCTTATTGAATACATTTTAAAGCCAGTGATGAAAGTGAGCCATGGAGAAAAAAAAAATAAAAATATGCAAGGGCCAAAAGCCCAAAACCACTGGCAAGGGGGTCTGAGGATTCTCCCCCAGAAAAATTTTAAAACTCAGATGCATTGTGGTGTATTTTCATGTCTATTTACCCACCAAAAAAGCTCCAACGAATTCATTTTTCCACCCCAGAGAAGAGTCTTTTCACACAACGTGTATTATGCAATATATGAGTAATCACTGACAAAGGAAAAAAAAAATCTGATTTTTTTTTCATGATGTTGAGGCTACAGCTCCTAGTGGGGGACCTGGGGGCCTCCTTCAGAAAACTTTGAAATATTACATGCAATTTGGTGCAATTAATAAGCTAAATGAGAGCCATTTCTCAGTCCCATTTTCTTGCTCATTTTAGTCATAATAAGCATATTTTCCTATGTTGGCAAGATGACAGAAGTAAAAACGCGGATTTCTGGGAAATAAATTCTGTCTTTCTCTCACGTTTCATGTCAAAATAAAGACATAAAATAAATATATTTTTTAAGTTAGTGGTTTAATATATGACTGAATAAATAGAACATGAAAACAAATTTTGATGGAACTCCGTCCACAGACAGAGGTTTTACAGTGCTGTCTCCAGAACCTGAGGCATTTCTGTGGTGTGGTGGATGTGATGATGCCCAGTGCCAGCGCATGCTCCTAGACTTGCCTTGTCATTGAACTGCTGCATGGTATCCAACTTTCAATTTCAAGTTAGCTTTTTAACTTACTTGAATGAGGCGAGTCAGGGTGCTAAAAAGCCAGTGCTTGCTGTAAACAGTGTCCCCAATGGCATCCACATATTGTTCTTCTTCTCCATCAGCTGTGTCAGGGGGTGGTGATGGATTTCGGTCGATTACAGGAGACTGTGTTCCTGATGGAGACAAGGACCCCTCGTTTTCCACTTCCTCAAAACTATCACCACTGCTGTTCGAGTCTGCAAAATCAAAGAACAGGAAACCATGAATGCAGAGCAAATAAGAGTTGGTGGTGTTTGTAAGTAGGAAGGACCTGTTCCACAGAAGCCTTGTATTGATGACTGGTCTATGCTTTTATTTCCCAGTTGCACTTACATGTACAAGGTTTACACAAACAAAGCCAACACTGTAAACTGTCCTTGTATTCACTCAAACACAAATGCATGTATTCCCACTCCCCCCCAAAAAAAAATACTGGAAGAGGGGCTCAGAGAATGCAGCAGCCTTTCACGTTTCAACATCAATTCATACAAATTAATTCTTTGTGATTCATTGACACCATATGGTTCTATCATGTTTGGCCTTTACTTTTCAAAGTCTGTCCAGTATTGCACCACTTTAGGCTTGATAAACTCTTCCACCATATTTAATCCATATTGGCTCCAAGTTGTTTGTGACAAAAGGGCATGACCTTGTGCAACCTGGGCTCAGTTCAAACCCCAGCCTGACTGGAAAATCAGTAAGGGCCCTTGAGCAAGGTCCTTAATCCTGAGTTTCTCCCGGTGTGTAGTGAGCGCCTTGCATGGCAGCATCAGTGTGCGAGTGTGTTTGTGTGAATGGCTGAATGTGAGGCATCAATGTAAAGCGCTTTGAGCATCTGATGCAGATGGAAAAGGACTATATAAATGCAGTCCATATATAACTAATTTTTTGGAGACCAAGTGTGGAAGGCAAGATTGAAATGGTTTGGGCATGTGACAAGGAAGGATGTGGGGTATGTCTGGAGACAATTGCTGAGGATGGAGCCACAACAATGTACGAGAAGGCTAAATATGAAGTTTATGGATGTTGTGAAGAGGATATGCAGGCGTTTGGTGTGACAGAGGAAGGTGCACAATACAGTCTGGGATGGAGACTGATGATTTGCTGTGGTGAAACCAAAAGAAGACTGACACGAGTGGGAGGTGGAGCTCTTGTGCAATTTGTGGGGCCTTCTCTTGTGAATACTGAGTTATTTATCACAGGGGTATTCAACTCATTCCAGAAAAGGCCAAGAAGAAGGTGCAGGTTTTCTTTGCAACCACCCACTCCATCAGGTGATTTCACCTATTAAGTGATTCCATCTACTCAAAGTGAAGTCACCTGGTGGAGTGATTGGTTATCAAGAAACCCCGCACCTTCTTCTTGGCGTTTTCTGGAATGAGTTGAATACAACTGATTTAGCAAGTAAGTTCTTAGAGTACCACATTGGAAGTAAGCGTTTTTATGCTTTAATGTGTTATCCTCAGTTTTATTTGTACAGATGTAAATTTTACCAAATAATTCCAGTCATCCATCCATCTATTTGTAACAGGGCTGCTCAGGTGTTGAGTACTATGTAGTCATGGCCAAAAAGCAAATAAGGACAGAGATAAAACTCTCAAGATATGAAAAATGCTTTTTATGGGTGTCCAATAGGTCATATTTAAAAAGTAATACTGGAAACTGTAATATTAAGACATGAAACTACCAAAGGTCCCTGTGAAGTATCAAGCATTTTAGGATTTTCTTTTCATGTTTTGTGCTTTGGCAGTTACTTTCACCACTGTGTGACATCTACAGCATCAACATATCCAGATATATTCATGATAAAGAACCCCTTTAACAGTGTTTTAAATAGTTATTTCCACACAATACAAATTATTAATATCTAAATGGAAAGTAAGGTCAGCATGACCGAGGCTAGCTTAGCGCTTTCGCTGAACTTCCCTTTTGGCTACTTTTAGTTACCAAACGTTAATCGATCTGACTTCCAAAATATTAACTCACCCATGCTGACTGCTCTCGATAAATAAATCTATCTGAAAATACTTCTAACTACATATTAGGAATAGATAACGACTCAAACAGCACTGTCTGTACAACCACTGCGTTCGTCTTCTTTTTTGTTAATTTAATAGGAGGCTTGTGTTTACTATGGCTATGAAATACCGCCATCTACTGGACTGAAGTGTGAACACTTTGAGAATTTAAATAAATGAATGAATGAATGAATGAATATTTACTTGACTACTATCCTTTAAAAATCTAATGGCATCTTCAGTTATGGGGGGTGTTCCCACAGATAAATTTATTCTAACTTTATAAATCTATTAAGTACTTCAACTGGTCTTCACTTTTTCTGTTTTCTCTCACTTTTAAACCACTATGCTTGTGTGAACAATGACGTCATGACTTTTCCAACTTCTATCATTGTGTGAGTGAAAATCCTTTTGAATGCCATAAACTATCTTCTCTTTTCTTTCTGATCCCACATTTTTTGCCATATATTATTGATGGCATATATAATTCCTTTAATGTATGCTTAGGGGAACATTTAACTCTATTCCTTTGATGTCAAGTACTTCCTTGTGTATCCACTCTTTTCATTTCCCACAATCCCCACATGTGCAGGAATCCACATAAATGCTTCCTACATATTTTGCTGCTGATGATGGAAAATTTAAAGATTCACTTAATTTAAAAAGTCCTGTCTACATATTGATTTCCCACTCTTAATGCAGGATAAGGCTGACATAGAGTCAGAACAAAGAACTATTTTCTGAGGCCTAATCTCCTCTACCCACTCCCCACATGATTCTAGCAAAGTTTTCCTCTGAAAAACAGCAAAATGGTATGAAATCCTCATTGTGATGGTAACATTATTTTCTGGGATATACATTTCTGATGTGCCATATTTTTGATCTTTAAATCCATCTGTATGTATTTGTATTATATCCCCATACATGTTCTAAAATACAATTGGACATTTCGATATCTGGTTCTTCATGTGACAGTGTTCTTTATGTTCATATTGAGAACTGGCAAATAAAATAACCAAGGGGGATAACTGCGTGATCTTTTACTACATATAATAATACCTATCTCTGTCTCTATTTTCATTTTATTTATTTATGCATTTTTTTGGCACTTATATTCCAATTCCACCCAAAGCTATGAGACTGGACCAAACCATATTCCCAACATCCCTCAAGTGTTTCTGTCAGATGAGTGTTCTCGGTCTTCTTCTTCTTCTGTTATTTAGGATTTCAGATTGATCCCAATTCTAATCTTGCTATGAAGAACTGAATGGTTGAATCCAGTCATAAACTCCCAGCTAAATATTAATTAAAAAAACAAAAAACAAAACATTTTAAATTGGTATTTACAACCAACAAATCAAAATTTTACCATAATTGCTATTTACTTGTACACTCAACAAAAATATAAATGCAACACTTTTGGTTTTGCTCCCATTTTGTATGAAGGTGTGCCATATCAAGATGCTGATTAGACACCATGATTAGTGCACAGGTGTGCCTTAGACTGCCCACAATAAAAGGCCACTCTGAAAGGTGCAGTTTTGTTTTATTGGGGGGGATACCAGTCAGTATCTGGTGTGACCACCATTTGCCTCATGCAGTGCAACACATCTCCTTCGCATAGAGTTGATCAGGTTGTCAGTTGTGGCCTGTGGAATGTTGGTCCACTCCTCTTCAATGGCTGTGTGAAGTTGCTGGATATTGGCAGGAACTGGTACACGCTGTCGTATACGGCGGTCCAGAGCATCCCAAACATGCTCAATGGGTGACATGTCCGGTGAGTATGCCGGCCATGCAAGAACTGGGACATTTTCAGCTTCCAAGAATTGTGTACAGATCCTTGCAACATGGGGCCGTGCATTATCCTGCTGCAACATGAGGTGATGTTCTTGGATGTATGGCACAACAATGGGCCTCAGGATCTCGTCACGGTATCTCTGTGCATTCAAAATGCCATCAATAAAATGCACCTGTGTTCTTCGTCCATAACAGACGCCTGTCCATACCATAACCCCACCGCCACCATGGGCCACTCGATCCACAACATTGACATCAGAAAACCTCTCACCCACACGACGCCACACACGTTGTCTGCCACCTGCCCTGAACAGTGTGAACCGGGATTCATCCGTGAAGAGAACACCTCTCCAATGTGCCAAATGCCAGCGAATGTGAGCATTTGCCCACTCAAGTCGAGGACGACGAGCATGCAGATGAGCTTCCCTGAGACGGTTTCTGACAGTTTGTGCAGAAATTCTTTGGTTATGCAAACCGATTGTTTCAGCAGCTGTCCGAGTGGCTGGTCTCAGACGATCTTGGAGGTGAACATGCTGGATGTGGAGGTCCTGGGCTGGTGTGGTTACACGTGGTCTGCGGTTGTGAGGCTGGTTGGATGTACTGCCAAATTCTCTGAAACGCTTTTGGAGACGGCTTATGGTAGAGAAATGAACATTCAATACATGAGCAACAGCTCTGGTTGACATTCCTGCTGTCAGCATGCCAACTGCACGCTCCCTCAAATCTTGCAACATCTGTGGCATTGTGCTGTGTGATAAAACTGCACCTTTCAGAGTGGCCTTTTATTGTGGGCAGTCTAAGGCACACCTGTGCACTAATCATGGTGTCTAATCAGCATCTTGATATGGCACACCTGTGAGGTGGGATGGATTATCTCAGCAAAGGAGAAGTGCTCACTATCACAGATTTAGACTGGTTTGTGAACAATATTTGAGGGAAATGGTGATATTGTGTATGTGGAAAAAGTTTTCATCTCATACAAAATGGGAGCAAAACCAAAAGTGTTGCGTTTATATTTTTGTTGAGTGTATATATACACCATAATATTTTATTATTATGTTTGTTGTACTGAAAATATATGGAATACTTGTCACAACATTCAAAAACATGTATTTGTCCATTTGCGTAAATGCTAGTATACATTTGTATTTGGAAATATTGTAGTTTGTAGAAATATTATAACATGAAGAATGTAGCAACTACTGTCAATACCATTGAAACTGTAGTTCTCTCATTCCCCATCAGGTGTTTTTTTTAAATAGAGAATAAAGTCTCATTGTCAGATTGTTGCCTTCTTCTTCTTTTTCTTCTTCTTCTTGTTTAGTGATGATTTGGAAACCAGTTTAAAGGCAATATTTGCTTTTTTTATGTTTTAATTTTTTTTGGTTACTTTTTTAATAGCAACAACGACTTCCTGCTTCTTTTGTTGATGCTTGCTGAGGTAATCACTACCTGCTCTTGCTGTTTGCAAATAAATATATTATACGAGGGCTGTCTGTAAAGTATCGTACCTTTTTATTTTTTTCAAAAACTATATGGATTTCATTCATATGTTTTTACGTCAGACATGCTTGAACCCTTGTGCGCATGCGTGAGTTTTTCCACGCCTGTCGGTGACGTCATTTGCCTGTGAGCACGCCTTGTGGAAGGAGTGGTCCCGCCCCCTCGTCGGATTTTCATTGTCTGGAAATGGCGGAATGAAAAGGACTTTTTTCCATCAGAATTTTTTCAGAAGCTGTTAGAGACTGGCACCTGGAAACCATTCGAAAAATTTATCTGGCTTTCGGTGAAAATTTTACGGGCCTCACAGAGAATAAGGACTTTAACTACAGGTTTAAAGACCCCGTTAAGGATGGTCGGTGCGCCGTGCTCCGAGCTGCGACGACGAGGCACAAACCACTGGATCATTTCTAAACGGATGGCTCTGTGGATACGAGACCATCGTGTGCTCTTTCTCTGGTTATCACAAGAGCTGGACATCAGCCATTTTCCGGCAGATTTCACTTTTAACAAGAGATTTTGTCATGGAAAGCCGTGCGGAGGCTTTGCGCGTCACGACCGATTCGCTTTGGAAGCGAGACAAAGGAACACCTCCGTTTCAGAGTGTTACAGGACAAGTTGGGACATGCCTATCTCGGCTTTCAGTGCTTACCAGTCGAGTGAGTATAAGAGAAATTGTGGAGAGCTGGACATTCGAATGGTTTCCAGGTGCCAGTCTCTAACAGCTTCTGAAAAAATTCTGATGGAAAAAAGTCCTTTTCATTCCGCCATTTCCAGACAATGAAAATCTGACGAGGGGGCGGGACCACTCCTTCCACACGGCGTGCTCACAGGTGAATGACGTCACCGGCAGGCGTGGAAAAACTCACGCATGCGCACGAGGGTTCAAGCATGTCTGACGTAAAAACATATGAATGAAAGCCATATAGTTTTTGAAAAAAATAAAAAGGACCGTTACTTTATGGACAGACCTCGTATTTTGCTTAAATTTAATAATGGGTTCATATTTATTTATTTTCAAATGAAATTTAATGTTTAACTTTGGGTGCAATTACTCAGGTAGGGTCTGGGAGCATGCATTGATGCCGCACATTGTCACATTCACCACACTGTGGAACCATCTTGGATCCTGGGTGAAACCATCCAGGCAGACCATCAGTCCATCGGCACCTCTCAAATGTAATTATCTATCTGCCACCACCAGTTGAAACATGCTGTCCCCTTGGCTTTCTCTGCCTGCTGGGAGTCCTCAACACTGAGGCACCTGTGTCCTAGAAATCAATTCAATCAATCAATCATTTTTTTTTTTATATAGTGCCAAATCACAACAAACAGTTGCCCCAAGGCGCTTTATATTGTAAGGCAAGGCCATACAATAATTATGTAAAACCCCAACGGTCAAAACGACCCCCTGTGAGCAAGCACTTGGCTACAGTGGGAAGGAAAAACTCCCTTTTAACAGGAAGAAACCTCCAGCAGAACCAGGCTCAGGGAGGGGCAGTCTTCTGCTGGGACTGGTTGGGGCTGAGGGAGAGAACCAGGAAAAAGATATGCTGTGGAGGGGAGCAGAGATCGATCACTAATGATTAAATGCAGAGTGGTGCATACAGAGCAAAAAGAGAAAGAAACAGTGCATCATGGGAACCCCCCAGCAGTCTAAGTCTATAGCAGCATAACTAAGGGATGGTTCAGGGTCACCTGATCCAGCCCTAACTATAAGCTTTAGCAAAAAGGAAAGTTTTAAGCCTAATCTTAAAAGTAGAGAGGGTGTCTGTCTCCCTGATCTGAATTGGGAGCTGGTTCCACAGGAGAGGAGCCTGAAAGCTGAAGGCTCTGCCTCCCATTCTACTCTTACAAACCCTAGGAACTACAAGTAAGCCTGCAGTCTGAGAGCGAAGTGCTCTATTGGGGTGATATGGTACTACGAGGTCCCTAAGATAAGATGGGACCTGATTATTGAAAACCTTATAAGTAAGAAGAAGAATTTTAAATTCTATTCTAGAATTAACAGGAAGCCAATGAAGAGAGGCCAATATGGGTGAGATATGCTCTCTCCTTCTAGTCCCCGTTAGTACTCTAGCTGCAGCATTTTGAATTAACTGAAGGCTTTTTAGGGAACTTTTAGGACAACCTGATAATAATGAATTACAATAGTCCAGCCTAGAGGAAATAAATGCATGAATTCGTTTTTCAGCATCACTCTGAGACAAGACCTTTCTAATTTTAGAGCTATTGCGTAAATGCAAAAAAGCAGTCCTACATATTTGTTTAATATGCGCTTTGAATGACATATCCTGATCAAAAATGACTCCAAGATTTCTCACAGTATTACTAGAGGTCAGGGTAATGCCATCCAGAGTAAGGATCTGGTTAGACACCATGTTTCTAAGATTTGTGGGGCCAAGTACAAAAACTTCAGTTTTATCTGAGTTTAAAAGCAGGAAATTAGAGGTCATCCATGTCTTTATGTCTGTAAGACAATCCTGCAGTTTAGCTAATTGGTGTGTGTCCTCTGGCTTCATGGATAGATAAAGCTGGGTATCATCTGCGTAACAATGAAAATTTAAGCAATACCGTCTAATAATACTGCCTAAGGGAAGCATGTATAAAGTGAATAAAATTGGGCCTAGCACAGAACCTTGTGGAACTCCATAATTAACTTTAGTCTGTGAAGAAGATTCCCCATTTACATGAACAAATTGTAATCTATTAGACAAATATGATTCTAACCACCGCAGTGCCTTTAATACCTATGGCATGCTCTAATCTCTGTAATAAAATTTTATGGTCAACAGTATCAAAAGCAGCACTGAGGTCTAACAGAACAAGCACAGAGATGAGTCCACTGTCCGAGGCCATAAGAAGATCATTTGTAACCTTCACTAATGCTGTTTCTGTACTATGATGAATTCTAAAACCTGACTGAAACTCTTCAAATAGACCATTCCTCTGCAGATGATCAGTTAGCTGTTTTACAACTACCCTTTCAAGAATTTTTGAGAGAAAAGGAAACACACCACATGACCAAAATATCGTAGCTGCTGTTCCCTCACAATAGTAGTTCTTATCTGTCTTCCTAAATTGTCCTTAGTTTGACACAAATTAATTCCAGATGTAACCAAGGATCCTTCAGAGACCTTGTACCAAAGAGATCTTTGATCAGTGGTTAGTGTCCAAGCCTCACAACCATACAGTAAAGTAGGAAGCACCAGAACACAAAAGACTTGGTCCTTCATTCTCTTACAAAGATATTGGCATCACCAACACCTTTATCCAGCAATCTCTTCTTATGACTGAGCTGAGGACCCAGAGCCATGAACATCACAGCGCTAGATTTTTTGTATTAATATTGTTTGTATTTCTTAAAGGTTGATGTAAAAGAAGTCCAAGACATATTCACTGACTAGGAAATGTTTAGGTATCCATCCCCTGACTAAAGAAAAGTGTTTTTAAAAGTTCTGACTTGTATTAACAATAATCCTATTAAGTATGGCATCTGACAATAACAGGATTATGTATACAAATGGTCATAATTCTTAAATGGTTAATGTGGAGCAGATAGCTCAGTGAGTTGGCTACCAATATGTAGAACTGAGTTCAATTCCCAGTCTCATGTCCGTGTACTTAGACAAGACACATCTGCATTGTCTCAGTCTACCCAGCTGTAAATAGGCACAGACCCTGGGTGGAGAAGTAATCTGGGTCTGACTGGTGTCCTGTCCAGGAGAAGTTGTGGACTCTCCTCTACTTCATGCTCTGCTAACCAGAACTGGTCCTAAGGTTCGATAAAGGGTTTTATATGTATTTCAATGTGTCTAGACATGATGGAACAATGTCTTCAATTGGCTGCCATCCCTTCGGTTAATGTAATATTTTGTTCAATTCCTTGAGTAAAAGATAAAGTCTACATACCAGCTCATACTGGTTGTTTCATTTCAACTCCATTGTGGTGGTGTGCAGAGGTAACTAAACAAATAAAGTGTCACTGTATAAATAGCTATTGATGTGACTGCACTTGCTTCCTGTTTAATGTTTGATATTTTTTGTATTTTTCCATGGTAACACCTGGCTCTACCTCTCTGAAATTTCCAGATATTTCTCACTGTGTTACATACAGCTTGTCATGCAGCCATCAAGCTGTCACGAAATATTTCAGTGTACTTTATGGGAAAAGACAGTAAATACTGAGTACATTATGTCAACACCGGCTTACGAAAGCTTTTTCCTGCCCTGAATCAAAAACTACATCAAAGTAATTTGATAAACACACTATCCTCCTTGAACCAACACAGTGTATGTTGTCACGAAGAAATAAATATTGAACATTCCATCATGCAGCTGTCTATCTGTGGGAGTGGTGCAAAACCATATTTGCTCTTGGAGGAGCTCTCATCTCACTTGCTACGTAAGAACAGGCAAATTATCTTTTCATTCCACTCCTGCTTCCAGGACATAATTAGTGGCAAAACAAATAAGTAAGCACAATATAACCAGCAATGTTCCATAAGGCTCGTTGTGCATGAAGGTCAATATACATAAGACCTGCATACCAGCTGTATTTTGATGACCATAGCAACCATTTAATTGTTTGCACCACTAAGTATTACTTATAAACATCTAATGAGCCCAATATGAAGGACTAAGGAAGATGTTGATTGCATGAACTCCTGAATGGACTTTAATAAGACTTAAGAATTGTAAACCTGCAGAGTATTTTTTATGTTTTGCACTGAAATGAGATAGAAGATAACTTCTGAGAACATAGCCTCTCATGCTGCCAGAAGCTTCTGTTCATATTCTAAATGAGTATGTGGATTTTTATTGTCTGGCATGGGGTGGAAATTGGGAAACTGCAATGTGTTTCATGTGTACCCTACTTCTGTCCATCTACTCTGATGTTTGTTAATTTGTACATCTGTCCGGATTGTTTGGGATAAACTACATTATAAATACATGAACAGATTTACATCAACAAAATTTGCCAGGTTTCTCATTTAAATTGGAGTCATGAGTGTTAAGGACCTTGTCAACTGCAAAAGCTCAAGGGCATGCCCATGTTTCACCCAGCTGCAGAAGCAAGGTGGTTATTTTTGTGAGTTGGGATGGACTATGTAGTTGTCTGCCTGGATGGTAGCCATCCAGGACCTAGTACAGTCCTTGATGGCAATCCATCAAAAGTGTGATGGATACAGGAATGCACAACATCAGTGCAGTTTCCCCAGACCCAACCTCATTGGACTTTGAATGAAATTGATATTATTATTATTATTATTGTTATTACAATGACAGTTTTTGCCAACTGCTTACACCCAAAAAGCGAATGCTTAGACTAAAACTTCAAATCCAAAACTTCTTGTAATAGCTAAAACACAATGTGATAATACCTTAAACACATTTTCTGCTTTGCACGTTGCTTGCAATACTTCAACACAGTTGTTCCAGAACATTACATACAGTTTCTTACATTAGACACTGAACTCACAGATAAAATACCTTGTTATCATTCATTCAATCAATTCAATCAATTTTATTTATATAGCACCAAATCACAACAAACAGTTGCCCCAAGGCGCTTTATATTGTAAGGCAAGGCCATACAATAATTACGTAAAATCCCAACGGTCAAAACGACCCCCTGTGAGCAAGCACTTGGCTACAGTGGGAAGGAAAAACTCCCTTTTAACAGGAAGAAACCTCCAGCAGAACCAGGCTCAGGGAGGGGCAGTCTTCTGCTGGGACTGGTTGGGGCTGAGGGAGAGAACCAGGAAAAAGACATGCTGTGGAGGGGAGCAGAGATCAATCACTAATGATTAAATGCAGAGTGGTGCATACAGAGCAAAAAGAGAAAGAAACAGTGCATCATGGGAACCCCCCAGCAGTCTACGTCTATAGCAGCATAACTAAGGGATGGTTCAGGGTCACCTGATCCAGCCCTAACTATAAGCTTTAGCAAAAAGGAAAGTTTTAAGCCTAATCTTAAAAGTAGAGAGGGTGTCTGTCTCCCTGATCCGAATTGGGAGCTGGTTCCACAGGAGAGGAGCCTGAAAGCTGAAGGCTCTGCCTCCCATTCTACTCTTACAAACCCTAGGAACTACAAGTAAGCCTGCAGTCTGAGAGCGAAGCGCTCTATTGGGGTGATATGGTACTACGAGGTCCCTAAGATAAGATGGGACCTGATTATTCAAAACCTTATAAGTAAGAAGAAGAATTTTAAATTCTATTCTAGAATTAACAGGAAGCCAATGAAGAGAGGCCAATATGGGTGAATATGCTCTCTCCTTCTAGTCCCTGTCAGTACTCTAGCTGCAGCATTTTGAATTAACTGAAGGCTTTTCAGGGAACTTTAGGACAACCTGATAATAATAAATTACAATAGTCCAGCCTAGAGGAAATAAATGCATGAATTAGTTTTTCAGCATTACTCTGAGACAAGACCTTTCTAATTTTAGAGATATTGCGTAAATGCAAAAAAGCAGTCCTACATATTTGTTAATATGCGCTTTGAATGACATATCCTGATCAAAAATGACTCCAAGATTTCTCACAGTATTACTAGAGGTCAGGGTAATGCCATCCAGAGTAAGGATCTGGTTAGACACCATGTTTCTAAGATTTGTGGGGCCAAGTACAATAACTTCAGTTTTATCTGAGTTTAAAAGCAGGAAATTAGAGGTCATCCATGTCTTTATGTCTGTAAGACAATCCTGCAGTTTAGCTAATTGGTGTGTGTCCTCTGGCTTCATGGATAGATAAAGCTGGGTATCATCTGCGTAACAATGAAAATTTAAGAAATGCCGTCTAATAATACTGCCTAAGGGAAGCATGTATAAAGTGAATAAAATTGGTCCTAGCACAGAACCTTGTGGAACTCCATAATTAACCTTAGTCTGTGAAGAAGATTCCCCATTTACATGAACAAATTGTAATCTATTAGATAAATATGATTCAAACCACCGCAGCGCAGTGCCTTTAATACCTATGGCATGCTCTAATCTCTGTAATAAAATTTTATGGTCAACAGTATCAAAAGCAGCACTGAGGTCTAACAGAACAAGCACAAAGATGAGTCCACTGTCTGAGGCCATAAGAAGATCATTTGTAACCTTCACTAATGCTGTTTCTGTACTATGATGAATTGTAAAACCTGACTGAAACTCTTCAAATAGACCATTCCTCTGCAGATGATCAGTTAGCTGTTTTACAACTACCCTTTCAAGAATTTTTGAGAGAAAAGGAAGGTTGGAGATTGGCCTATAATTAGCTAAGATAGCTGGGTCAAGTGATGGCTTTTTAAGTAATGGTTTAATGGAATGGGGTCTAATAGACATGTTGATGGTTTGGATGAAGTAACTAATGAAAATAACTCAGACAGAACAATCTGAGAGAAAGAGTCTAACCAAATACAGGCATCACTGAAAGCAGCCAAAGATAACGATACGTCTTTGGGATGGTTATGAGTAATTTTTTCTCTAATAGCTAAAATTTTATTAGCAAAGAAAGTCATGAAGTCATTACTAGTTAAAGTTAAAGGAATACTCGGCTCAATAGAGCTCTGACTCTTTGTCAGCCTGGCTACAGTGCTGAAAAGAAACTTGGGGTTGTTCTTATTTTCTTCAATTAGTGATGAGTAGTAAGATGTCCTAGCTTACGGAGGGCTTTTTTTTTATAGAGCAACAGACTCTTTTTCCAGGCTAAATGAAGATCTTCTAAATTAGTGAGACGCCATTCCTCTCCAACTTACGGGTTATCTGCTTTAGCTGCGAGTTTGTGAGTTATACCACGGAGTCAGGCACTTCTGATTTAAAGCTCTCTTTTTCAGAGGAGCTACAGCATCCAAAGTTGTCTTCAATGAGGATGTAAAACTATTGACGAGATACTCTATCTCACTTACAGAGTTTAGGTAGCTACTCTGCACTGTGTTGGTATATGCATTAGAGAACATAAGAAGGAATCATATCCTTAAACCTAGTTACAGCGCTTTCTGAAAGACTTCTAGTGTAATGAAACTTATTCCCCACTGCTGGGTAGTCCATCAGAGTAAATGTAAATGTTATTAAGAAATGATCAGACAGAAGGGAGTTTTCAGGGAATACTGTTAAGTCTTCAATTTCCATACCATAAGTCAGAACAAGATCTAAGATATGATTAAAGTGGTGGGTGGACTCATTTACATTTTGAGCAAAGCCAATAGAGTCTAATAATAGATTAAATGCAGTGTTGAGGCTGTCATTCTCAGGATCTATGTGGATGTTAAAATCGCCCACTATAATTATCTTATCTGAGCTAAGCACTAAGTCAGACAAAAGGTCTGAAAATTCACAGAGAAACTCACAGTAACGACCAGGTGGACGATAGATATAACAAATAAAACTGGTTTTTGGGACTTCCAATTTGGATGGACAAGACTAAGAGTCAAGCTTTCAAATGAATTAAAGCTCTGTCTGGGTTTTTGATTAATTACTAAGCTGGAATGGAAGATTGCTGCTAATCCTCCGCCTCGGCCCGTGCTACGAGCATTCTGGCAGTTAGTGTAACTCGGGGGTGTTGACCTCATTTAAACTAACATATTCATCCTGCTGTAACCAGGTTTCTGTAAGGCAGAATAAATCAATATGTTGATCAATTATTATATCATTTACTAACAGGGACTTAGAAGAGAGAGACCTAATGTTTAATAGACCACATTTAACTGTTTTAGTCTGTGGTGCAGTTGAAGGTGCTATATTATTTTTCTTTTTGAATTTTTATGCTTAAATAGATTTTTACTGGTTATTGGTGGTCTGGGAGCAGGCACCGTCTCTACGAGGATGGGGTAATGAGGGGATGGCAGGGGGAGAGAAGCTGCAGAGAGGTGTGTAAGACTACAACTCTGCTTCCTGGTCCCAACCCTGGATAGTCACGGTTTGGAGGATTTAAGAAAATTGACCAGATTTCTAGAATGAGAGCTGGTCCATCCAAAGTGGGATGGATGCTGTCTCTCCTAACAAGACCAGGTTTTCCCCAGAAGCTTTGCCAATTATCTATGAAGCCCACCTCATTTTTTGGGACACCACTCAGACAGCCAGCAATTCAAGGAGAACATGCGGCTAAACATGTCACTCCCGGTCCGATTGGGGAGGGGCCCAGAGAAAACTACAGAGTCCGACATTGTTTTTGCAAAGTTACACACCGATTCAATGTTAATTTTAGTGACCTCCGATTGGCGTAACCGGGTGTCATTACTGCCGACGTGAATTACAATCTTACCAAATTTACGCTTAGCCTTAGCCAGCAGTTTCAAATTTCCTTCAATGTCGCCTGCTCTGGCCCCGGAAGACAACTGCTATGGTTGCTGGTGTCGCTAACTTCACATTTCTCAAAACAGAGTCGCCAATAACCAGAGTTTGATCCTCAGCGGGTGTGTCGCCGAGTGGGGAAAAAATGGTTAGAGATGTGAACGGGTTGGCGGTGTACACGGGGCTTCTGTTTAGAACTACGCTTCCTCCTCACAGTCACCCAGTCGGCCTGCTTTCCCGGCTGCTCGGGATCTGCCAGAGGGAAACTAACGGCGGCTAAGCTATCTTGGTCCGCACCGACTACAGGGCCTGGCTAGCTGTAGAATTTTCCACGGTGCGGATCCGAGTCTCCAATTCGCCCAGCCTGGCCTCCAACGCTACGAATAAGCTACACTTATTACAAGTACCATTACTGCTAAAGGAGGCCGAGGAATAACTAAACATTTCACACCCAGAGCAGAAAAGTGCGGGAAGAGACAGGAGAAGCCGCCATGCTAAACCGGCTAAGAGCTAGTAGCTGCGCTAAGCTAGCGGATTCCTAAAACACGCAAAGTGAATAATGTGTAAATAATTAGAGGTGATTCAGCAGAGGGAGTGCTTTAGTTAGGCACATGAAGATTACAGTGGGAAACAAATCGTTCTAGGTAACTAGATCAATCTAACTGCGCAGATTAAACAGCTAACAGATACAGCAAAACACCGCTGTGCTCCGGAACAGGAAGTGATACAATACCGCAGTGAGAGCCAACCACCAGTAGAGGCAAGCAAGATGATGTTTCCAAGATAGAGTGGGAAAACACTTTTAATAAAAATGCAAAAACACATCTGGCAATTGGAAATACTTATGCAAACATCTGAAAACCCTCACACAGAAAATTCACCACCAATCAGTCTGCTGATTGGTGGTCAGTTCTGCTTCAATATGGGATGGCTGTGCAGCCATTTTGATGTCAGATTGCAATTAAATGGCAAATTAAATGACAGTGGCAGATTGTTGTCTGTTTAGAGCACAGTAATTTCACTCACTGGAGTGAGAAGTGAAATAAGCACAGTGTGGCAGAGCAGTGTGTGTTATGTGTGTGTACGTGCACATTCATAGACTTGCTGTTTACTGAACTCTTTAAAACATCTCTGTAAATGTAATATACATCCATAATCTCATGAATGTCACACCACACTTGTCTCCTCCAGGTTGGACTACTGTACGCACTCCTCATTGGGATCCCTGGCAGGAGCGTTTCAAAAGCTCCAATCTGTTCAAAACCGCGCTGCCAGGATCCTGATGACTTAGGTGCAGAAACATGAACACATCACCCCCATCCTCCACACCCTCCACTGGCTCCCTGTTCCCCTCCGTATAGAATACAAGATCCTTCTGCACACCCATCACTGTCTGCATGGTGCGGCCCCAACTTACCTCACCAAACTGCTCACACCACAACATCAACCTGGACCCGGTCAGGCCAACAGCACCTTTGCTCCAGCCCAGGACACGGCTTAAAACTATGGGCGACAGAGCCTTTGAGGCCGCAGCTCCCCGTCTGTGGAATGCTCTCCTGGAGCACCTCAGGGCTCCACAGACCGGTGGATGCTTTTAAGAAAGGACTTAAAACCTTCCTTTTAGAAAAGCATATATGGACTAAATGCGTGTTCGCTATTTTTTACTTTTTATTATCACTGTTTTAAATTGTTGAAATTGCTGTATTTTTGTGTTTTATCTGTTTTCTCTGTTTGCCCTTGTAGCACTTGAGGTTTGGTATCAAACAAAAAGTGCATTAGAAATAAAATTTATTATTATTATTACCACATCTTCAGCAGAGACAGCTTTCAAATGTGGAACTGATATATTTTAGTTTGGTAATAACATGTTGTTCTAACCACAGACATTAGTGCATAGACTGCATACGGTACCACTGTGAGCATGCTCAGTAGCTCTTGTGTCATGGGGATGTGTCCATTGTCGCTTGTAATTGGCAGTAACCTACTGTATAATACTACAACACAAACCTTTGACTGCTGTTGTGGACAATTGTGCCCACGTTATCTAATTTTTGGAACGTAGGCCAGCAACAGGGCAGAAATTGGCAGTGGGAGACTTTCTTAATATAGGAAGCACCAGGACCCCAAATACTTGCATCTTTCTTCTCCTGCAAAGGTATCAGCATTGCCAAACACCTCTATCCAATGGCCCCATGACTCCATAAGCTCTTCCCAGGAATCTCTTGATCTCAAAGGCCGAGAAACCGAGACATGAACTTACTGCCGAGATAAATGAAAGTCAAGTTCAACACTTTTTCCACATGAAGATACACTTTTGAATGCTGAGTCCTGGAAGTTAGTCTTGATTCAGGACACTCTTGATTCTTCAACTTCTCAATAGCAACAACAATAATAACAATAATAATAATATCATCATCAAATATTTAACACATCTGATTATTTTGTTGAATAAGTGGGAATGGATGGATGGATGGATGGACAAATTCTTATTTTTTTTTTTTAAAAACAGTGTTCTTGGGGAAACTGGTCTTTGTGTATGCATAGAAATTCAAGTGTAATCTGAGCACCACTATTAAAAAAGATTTAAATATTAAACTGAAAGTAATCTGGTAAGTAAGTCCCTTTTGGCTTCTCCCTTGTGGATCTCCACAACAGATCCAAGTTTTACATCAGATGCCATTCCTGATGCAACTCTATATTCTACAGAGAATGGACACCACTAGTTTGAACCTGGAACCTACCATGGTGGGAACAAGTGTACTTAACCACTTGGCCACCACCTCTGTACAGTTTGGTGATTCTGGTGTCCTCCTTGAATCAACACAGTGCATGCTGTTACCACAAAACAATTCTCAAAGATCTCATCAAACAGCTGTGTGGCTGTGGGAGCGGTCAAAAGACCTGTTTGCCCTTGGAGGAGCATCCAAGGGCAAACATATATGCATGACAAAAGATCAACCTGCCAGCTGGATGTGGAATAAATTATGTCCATACAATTTTAACTGTTGTCGGTGAACTCTAATTAGGTATCTGTTGAGCTGCTGAGTAAATAATGACTAATAACTATTGGGCCACATACTGACATTTAATTAACTACTTCCAAAAATTGGATTAATGTGTACTAAACGTTATATAGGTTTAGTGCATGGGTTTTGCTTTTCCATGCCTTTGTATATTCAGTTGAAGCAATTTTAAAAATAATGTGAAATAGTCTGTATATCGTCTTGTAGTCTCTATGCTTCTACGTTGTGATCGTTTGAATCCAGTCCATTCGGTTAACACCTGCGCTCTGGCCTGAGTATCCTTTGACTGTTGTGGGAGTGAGGCCTACTGACTACCACATGCACCACATGCACCGCGATTCCTGCTGTCCTCCGTTACACTCAACTCCCTTGAACTTTATTCTCACCCGGGTCATGACACCAATGTAGTGGCTTGTACTCTCTTCGCTTCTGCATTGTGTTGTGATTGTTTGACGTCTTCCACTTGCTCCTGTTGGGACTCTAATAACTCTAATCTCCGGCATGGGAGGCGGTCAGTCTGTCCAGTCGGCTAAAACCTGAGCTCTGGCCTGAATGGCCAGAGTATCCTTTGGCCCCCATCACATTTGCAAAGATAGGATTTAAGAACTTTTTTAATGCCTTCCTGCTCTATAAAAAGAACAGATCATTCATCTTGATGATGGTAGTTAAAGTGAGTATGCCTCCAAAAAAAATCCTGGTGATGCCCTCTGTCACTATGGCAAAGCAAAGCTTATCCAAAATTCACTGTCAGACCTGTATCAGCATCAAAATCAATGTGTTCTTCCTCTTAATAATATTGTCATAGTTATCATGCAACTTTGGTTGGAGGCAGCCATTCTGCTTTGTGTACACCTGATCCCATCACATCTCAGAAATGAAGTAGAGTCGGTCATGTAGTACTTGGAGTTGCATCAGAAAGGACATCTGGCATAAAACCAATGCCAAATCCTAATGCAGCTCTGTGAGGCATCCACTTTAGTGACCCTGAAAAACTGGAGACAGTCAAAAGCCAAACAAAAACATAGCAATTTTTGTTTGAAACCAGTTGAAAAGCTTTTTTAGGTCATCATGGTGACAGAGTGCAATGGTACCAACGTATGGAACCAAATTTGCACTATAAATGGAACCAAGCTGCTGACTCTAAATGCAATGCAACACAAATGGCATGAATGAATCCATGTCATGTGGCATACAAAGCACCAATCACATGACAAGGATCCACTCAGCCGTCATATAATTTCAATATGTATGTGTAGAGTTTTGCATCCTGATGAGGAGGCTCCTGGCACTGTGTGTTTAAACTGAATTATAAGTTGCTTTGAATAAAGGTTCTGCCAAATGCATGCATTTAAAGTTTATATATGGGTAAATTCATTTACAACTTGTAGGTTGTAATGCATGCTATTACCAAAATTAGCCACTTTGAAACTGACAATAATTCCATACTGGGCTTCTCTGAAACATGGCTTGGTAAGAATACACTGGCAGACTACACCATGTTCAGGTCCGATCGCAATGCGAGGAGAGCCACGGAGGGGGAAGGGCTATCATGGTTAAAGCAATCCTTGTTGCACCAACTGCCAAGTTAGTTCACAGTTCTATTCTGAAGATGTGGAATATCTGACTTTAAACTGTAGACTGTTCTCTTTGAATCATTGTGGTGGTGTATGTCCCCCCTCTGCCAGAGAGGGACTGCACTAAACAAACTGTGTGACATGATAAATGGACATGAAAAAAAACTCATCCCAGTGCTTTATCATCCTTGGGGACTTTAATCACTGCAATCCCTGGAAATACATGCTGAAACTGCACCAGTCTGTGAATTTTCCGACCACAGGAAAAAAACTCACTAGACCATGCTACTGTAACATTAGAAATGCATACAAAGCCAAACCCAACTTTGGCAAATCCGATCATTTGACAAGCCTTCTGAAACCCATCAAACGCTGAAAGCTGACCAACCACCTGGTCTGCTAATGCACTGGCAAATCTGGAGCGCTGTTCAGAGCTAACAGATTGTGACAGTATTCAAAGAAGCTAGTATCATGAATACACAGAGTTAGTGATTACATCAGCTGGTGCCGTCCATCTGTGTCCCAGTGACAATTCTCCACTGAGGGAGAAACACCTCCAAGCAGCGCCCCCCCAAAAACAGTCTCTAAATTTTGCAAAAACAGTCATTTTTTTATTGCTATTCTTAATATTTTAGAAGTGCCCCTGAAATTGCAATTGAAATTGACATCAAAAGACCGCAGGCTACAATTAGGGGGTAGTACTATTTTGTAAAAGTAAACGTTATGGCGTATTACCCCCATAATGGCAGGGGTTGGTGTTAGCACAAATATTTTGAAATACCCCCTTTAAAATATGGAGAAGATATTTATGAACAAGAAAATGCAAATCATTGACCAAATTATCTAGTCTAACCCCCCTGTACATACCCCTGGCAGTTAAAATACCCCAAATTACTATCCCCTGCATGACCCTCTCTCCCCTTTCTCACACTGCTTCTGTGTATCGTCGTTCTCCGCAAGCAAGGGTGCCTGTGCAGCTGCAGGAGGTGCCATTTTGCCAATTCCACAAACAGTGACAAGAAAACCACTTTGCATAGCAGATGATTTTTTTTTAAAGTGCTTGTTCCCACGGTGCTGTGGCTGCTGCTCCCCCCATAAATGCCACCCCAGGCAGCTGCCCAATTCGCTAGTATCAAAAACTGCTACTGCTGTGTCCCATCCAGAACTGTTTTCCGAAATCAAAAGCCATGGTGTAACATGCAGAGATCTCTGCAAGAAAATCAGGAATAGACAATGTGGCTTACAAATCAGGAGACAATGAAAAATACATGTGAGCCCATTATGAGCTATGTAAAACCATAAGAACAGCTAAAAAGGCATATTCCCCAAAACATGTAGGCTTCTACCTGGACAACAACACACGAAATCCAATCAGTCAATAACTACAAGAGAATCTCGGACACGGAGGTCAGAGACAACACCCTCCCAGATTGTCTCAACAACTTTTACGCCAGTTTTGACAGACCTTACATGGACTCTCTCACAAAACTCCCCTGTAACCCTGATGAGTCTGTCATTCAGGTGTCACACACTCTTCCGAGGGCTTTGAAACAGGTGAACCCCGGAAAGCAGCAGGTCCAGAAGGTGTTTCACCCAGAGTCCAAAAGGCCTGTGCAGAACAACAGGCAGGTGTGTACACAGATATCTTCAACACCTCTCTTGCACATGTCAACAGTCTCACATATCTTCAAATCCTCCACCATCATTCCCCTACCTAAGAAACCAGATGCATCCACTCTAAACGACTTCAGACCAGTGGCACTCACATCAGTCACCATGAAATGTCTGCAAAAGCTGGTGCTTAATCATCTCCATAGTGCCGGAAACTGTTGACCTGTCCATCCGGTCCACCACATCCAACTGGGTCCTGCAATTCCTCAGACCGCAGGTTGTATGGATGGGAAGAACAGTCTCCACTGAGCTCTCAAGCAGCACTGGATCACCTCAGGACTGCTGCCTCAGCCCCAAACTCTTCACCCTATACACTCATGACTATGTGTCCAACATAGACAACACAGTCATCATCATATATGTTGATGACAGGACCATCCTGGGCCTCATCAAGGGTGGGGACGAGACTGGGCACAGGGCGGTGGTCGACAGCACACTTGCCTAAGGACAGGAAAACAACCTCATCCTTGTGCACCAACTGCCAAGTTGGAAGAAAGCCCTTCAACTGCACCCCCTCACCATCAGGGGCACTGAAGTGGTGAGAGTGGACAGCCAGATGTTCCTCAACCTTCACGTGCCATCTGATCTGAGCTGGTCAGCAAACACTGTAGCCACTGTGAAAAAAGCACAGAAGCAGATGCACTTCATCAGGAAGTCTGAGATGAGCTGCCTTCTCCTCAGACAAGCCTACACAGACCTGGTCATAAAAACAGCTGAAATTTATCAGAACTGAACTTCCATTAATGGACTCGATAGGGCAGCACAGTCTCATTTGAAGCCGTTGTGATATTGTGGGATTTGACCACTTGTGGGGACAGCTGCTCCTGTTGCACAATATATACACAGCATAACTTCACACGGAAAAATGGTGTACTGTTTTGTTTTTGGCTGCAATCACCAAAGCAGTTGCGAAAAGTGCAGTTTTTTTTCAGTTCCCAGTGGAGAAGGGAAGACGAGGCAAATGGGAGAGGTCATGTCAGTAAGTGTTAGCCTACACAGCGAACCAGAGTAGCTGTGTTCTCTCGCCTGCACAACCGCCTCGACATGTTTGAGCTCCAGTGTCGCAGACCAAACGTCTGCCCCTAAAAACTGGTCCGCCTTTTGCATGTGCGCATGTGTCATTTCGGACCACAGCAGCTCCTCTGAGACGGAGTCTCCTCACCCAAAGCAATTAAATGGATTAATGTGATTATTAACCATCAGATGACAAAGTAAAACTTCTTAAATCATTCTAAAATCAGTTTTAAGCAGAAACAAGACCATTTTAAGCAGAAACTTGGCAAAATTCCGTGACACTTTGAAATGTCCAATGTGCAGTGAACGCATCAGCTAGCTGCTCGTTTAGCTGTGGCACTCTGATCGCTTCTGCTGCCTTTTATGATGAAACAATGCTGAATTCATGTGGAAATGATTGTTGTACAAAAGCTTCAGATATCTGTCACTGAGATAGATGATGACTGGAGTGCAGTTTGAAGCAGAAACAAGGTGTTAATCTGTGAATTGCGTCGGGGGGACAGATTTTTAGGGGGACCATTCGGTTGGCAACACAGAATCATAAACAAACCGCAACACATGTCCACTTTCCACCGCATTGTCACTTTTTCTTTGCGTTTTCACTTTGTTTGCATGTAATTTGTCCAAAAACTCAGAGAAAGTGCCATGTTTCTGTCGCAGGAAGTAGAGAAATTACGTCATATGCATCATATTTTACCCCTTTAGCGCCTGCCATCAAATGAGACTACGCTGCCCAGTTTACAGTCAACGATGCAAAAAGAGGGCACGGCCCATTATCCCTGCCCACTTTCTCCTCAGGCCCAAACACACAGCTTACAGCCTGAGGAAAACTACAGCAGACAGCATCATTACACTCAGGACTCGATTCCATAAAAGTTTCTTTCTGGCCACCGTCAGACTGATGGCATCCTTCAACTCAGAGCAATTGACTGCTCACAACCTAAATCCACTGTGCAATATTTATCACATAACTAAACCAAATGTGAAATATTTTATTTTATTCCTTTTGAAATAACAGTCATTGGTGCAATGTCTGTTTGATCCAAATGTGCAATATACTTTATTATCAGTGCGATATCCACTGTGTTTGGAATACAAGTGTGCAATAACTGCTGTTCACAATCCCCATTAACCTGACACTTTGTGATATAAATATACTCAACAAAAATATAAACGCAACACTTTTGGTTTTGCTTCCATTTTGTATGAGATGAACTGAAAGATCTAAAATTTTTTCCACATACACAATATCACCATTTCCCTCAAATATTGTTCACAAACCAGTCTAAATCTGTGATAGTGAGCACTTCTCCTTTGCTGAGATAATCCATCCCACCTCACAGGTGTGCCATATCAAGATGCTGATTAGACACCATGATTAGTGCACAGGTGTGCCTTAGACTGTCCACAATAAAGGCCACTCTGAAAGGTGCAGTTTTGTTTTATTGGGGGGGGATACCAGTCAGTATCTGGTGTGACCACCATTTGCCTCATGCAGTGCAACACATCTCCTTTGCATAGAGTTGATCAGGTTGTCAATTGTGGCCTGTGGAATGTTGGTCCACTCCTCTTCAATGGCTGTGCGAAGTTGCTGGATATTGGCAGGAACTGGTACATGCTGTCGTATACGCCGGTCCAGAGCATCCCAAACATGCTCAATGGGTGACATGTCCGGTGAGTATGCCGGCCATGCAAGAACTGGGACATTTTCAGCTTCCAAGAATTGTGTACAGATCCTTGCAACATGGGGCCGTGCATTATCCTGCTGCAACATGAGGTGATGTTCTTGGATGTATGGCACAACAATGGGCCTCAGGATCTTGTCACGGTATCTCTGTGCATTCAAAATGCCATCAATAAAATGCACCTGTGTTCTTCATCCATAACAGACGCCTGCCCATACCATAACCCCACCGCCACCATGGGACACTCGATCCACAACACTGACATCAGAAAACCTCTCACCCACACGACGCCACACACGCTGTCTGCCATCTGCCCTGGACAGTGTGAACCGGGATTCATCCGTGAAGAGAACACCTCTCCAACGTGCCAAACGCCAGCGAATGTGAGCATTTGCCCACTCAAGTCAGTTACGACGACGAACTGGAGTCAGGTCGAGACACCGCTGATGACGAGACGAGCATGCAGATGAGCTTCCCTGAGACGGTTTCTGACAGTTTGTGCAGAAATTCTTTGGTTATGCAAACCGATTGTGTTCAGCAGCTGTCCGAGTGGCTGGTCTCAGACGATCTTGGAGGTGAACATGCTGGATGTGGAGGTCCGGGGCTGGTGTGGTTACACGTGGCCTGCGGTTTGTGAGGCGGGTTGGATGTACTGCCAAATTCTCTGAAATGCCTTTGGAGACGGCTTATGGTAGAGAAATGAACATTCAATACATGAGCAACAGCTCTGGTTGACATTCCTGTTGTCAGCATGCCAATTGCACGCTCCCCTCAAATCTTGTGACATCTGTGGCATTGTGCTGTGTGATAAACTGCACCTTTCAGAGGTGGCCTTTTATTGTGGGGCAGTCTAAGGCACCTGTGCACTAATCATGGTGTCTAATCAGCATCTTGATATGGCACACCTGTGAGGTGGGATGGATTATCTCAGCAAAGGAGAAGTGCTCACTATCACAGATTAGACTGGTTTGTGAACAATATTTGAGGGAAATGGTGATATTGTGTATGTGGAAAAAGTTTTAGATCTTTGAATTCATCTCATACGAAATGGGAGCAAACCAAAAGTGTTGCGTTTATATTTTGTTGAGTGTATTTGTGTGTGTGTGTACCAGGTATCTTTTTATACCTTTATACTTTTCTGTTTTTATATTTATTTACTCAAGATCTCTGCACTGAATTCCGATGTACCCAAACCTTGTGTGTGAGTACAAATGGCAAATAAAGTCTCTATCTCTCTAATAATATATTTATTTATAAAGCACTCTAAATGAAAAAAAAAAAATTAACAAAGTGCTGAACAAACTCCAGAACAACATTAATCAAAGCTCCCCATATCACAGAGTAAAAGCAAATAAAAAAATTGTACAAGCAAAAATAATTAAAAGAAGATAAAATCCTATGAGCCATTGAAAAACATCTATTACAATAAACTAGAACTGCATCAGTTGCTAAGATATGTTTGCCATGTCATCACCATAAAACATATGTTCCTGTGCCAAGGGGGGTGTGAGCAAATAACTAAGCATCTCAATATAAAGGTCTCCAAGTACTATCTGAAACTTATCTCCTTTGGTGACAGCAAGCCCACACTGGCAATGATGGAGTGGGGAAATGCATTTTTGTGTTTCCTTCCTTTGTTTTTTGCTGGTATCCAAGCCAGAGTGGGTAAGACTCCAATTGCTTTTTGTTTCATACAGTTTTAGCACAGATTGAACAGCTTTCCTTCGCTATTATTTACGCTAAAATGTTAATTTGACTACATTTCTAAAATTAGAACTTAATAAAATGAATGTGAATATGGCAATATGCATTCATTTTATTACATTAATGGGCAGGTGGTGACCAAGCAGTTAAGAGTGCTTGTTTCCACTGGGGATGGTTCCCTGTTGAAGGCCCCCGGTGCCCGTTGTCCATGCACTAATGTGGAGTTGTGTCAGGAAGAACATCTGTCATAAACTTGTGCCAAACTAACATGCAGATCGACCTCAGATCTGCTGTGGCAACCCCGAGTAAAACAAGAGAGAGCCGAAGGGACTTACTAATGTATATTTGACATCATAATTGTTGATGATATCCAAATGTTGAATATATATGAGTAACTATGTGTCTTTTTCCTTTTTTTAGTTCAGAACCATGTGAACCAAATCTGCAGCACGTGGGGAAGTGAAAACATCAAGACATTTGATGGCAATATATACCAGTTCCCTGGTATGTGTGAATACATCCTGGCCTCCGACTGCCACGAGTCCTACCACGAGTTTCAGTGCACATGAAGAGGCAAGGATTGACGGATACCGTACAGTCAGTGATGTGGTGGTCACCCATCAACGAACTTACAGTCCACCTTACGAAAGCTATGTCACTGTGAATGCGCTTCCGTAAGTAAAAAATGTACAAAGACAGCTTTTGTGGTCCTACAAATGGAGAATTTTATGCAAGCGATTCACCTTCTCCTTTGTCAGATATTTACATGTAATAAGTACGATTCTCTCGTTTTCAAGCGTCAAACTGCCGTACTACAATGCAGGGGTAGAGGTGGAAAACGGTGCTGTGTACTTCAAGGTCAGGCCAAAGTTGGGGTTGTTGTAATGTGGAATGGTGATGATGCCATCATGGTAAAAGCCTTTTTTATTAATGGTGATTTATTCCCATCAGAATAGAAAAGGTTCATAAAAAACAAAACAAAAAACAGTGTCACTGCTCATTTCCAACCAATGCAGTCATCAATTTTCTCCAAGTGCCCGTGTTCTTTATATAGGAGATGGACATGTTGTTTTTAAGTTGAGCTTTGATCAGGCACAGTGTTGGTGTATTTCTATCACGTAATCCACCAAAAACCTCATCAAACGTCATGCACAGTTTTTCTGCTATTTATATGGCACAATCTTCAGACACACTCACGTTAGACCGCTTATTAAAAAGCAAAACATCAGGTTACAGGGCACCCCAGCTCTGGAAAGTGGATGACAGATGGAGTGTGGAATGTGTACATGTGATGTCCAAATTCACCCATTATTAGTGTAAGTTGTTAAATATAACCCCTTTTCATCCTGCTTAATTTGTATTTAGGTTCCACAGTTTACAGGGAAGTTTGGCATTTTTTCAACCTAGGCTCGATTTTTAGATGAGTTTGGGGTTAATCATTTCAGTCAGAATAAAACAAAATTAGTCAGTGCAATACTGATTTAGAAAACAAACACCACACACACGCTAACTGTCTATGTAAGTAATGCTTCAGGGCAAGCTTAAAACGAACGGGTAAAAATGTCATTAAAATGATCTGGTAGCCTGGAGAGGATCCCTATGGAGGAAAGCATGCACATCTTTACATCACTAAACACAATAAACATTACACAAACATTTTAAGATATCCAGTTATACAGTTAGCTGCTTAGCTGGGACTCCAGTCAATTTGGTGGTGGTGCACTCCTAATTGGAGAATTATAAGTCGATTGCAAATTAAGGCCTCATTCTGTCACACAGAACTCCTGCAGTAAACATGCACAAGCTCACCTCCGTAGAGACCCTCTCCATGCTACCCAGACACATCTAATGACATTTTTCCCAGTGGAGTTGCACATGCCCCAAATACACTTTAGGCCATGTGCTTTAATTGTCTAGACAGGGCCCACTGTTTTCTGCATTTATTCAAGTTGTTATTTGGTCAGTTGTCTGTAGTCCATACAGCAGGTATCAAAAAATGAAGATACAGTATGCCTGCCACTAATGTACCTATAAATTCTGGAAGTATCGACAAAGAAATTACGTAATCAGTCACTTACCGACTGGTTACTTTCAACACATCTTTTTTTCAGTTGTCACATTTTGTAGTGTCATGTAATTTTATGATATAATCACAACACACTCATGATCTGTTGTGGTATCTTTTGCTGGGACTGCTGTAGGTGGAAGTGGATCCTGAGTATGCAAATCGTACTTGTGGGCTATGTGGAGATTTCAATGGAAACGAAGTCTACAATGAGTTCTTTCACAATGGTTGGTTACATACACTGTAAAGTGATTTTCATTGTTTTATCCATGGATCAGCATGTGACACTATTAATAAAATTCAACAGATCGCAGAATTAGTTCAATTGAGTTTGGCAACAAACAGAGAGTCTATCAACCCAATGATGACTGTGATGACCCCTATGAAGAGGAAGATGAACCAGAAACTATGCAGGAGTTATGTGCAGAGTTTGTAAGTTAATATTAGCAGTATGTAAGTAGGGATATTTAATAAGACATGGCATTCTACACCAGACTAACTTTATTTTCTGCTCTTTTTTTTTTTTTTTTTTTTTTTTTTTTTTAGAAAAAAACCTTGTGAAGATGTGCTGCTTTCACCATCATGGAACTCATGCTCAATATTGATCAACCCTGATCCTTACATCCAGACTTGTGTTCAAGACATGTGTCATTGCAAAAACAGTACAAACGACTTCTGTGTCTGCAGTACATTTTCTGAGTACTCTCGTCAGTGTTCCCATGCTGGAGGCACGCCCCCCAACTGGAGGACAAGCTCAGTTCTGCTGCGGTAAGGAATTTAGATTTTTTTATAAATAATATAATATACTGTAAAACATGCATTGAGAGAATACTAAATCACCAAAATCAACTCAGAGGACAGAAACTGAAATACATTTTAATAGGGGTGAAATGATACATTGTGCATCATGATAACTGTGTCATGGAAGTTATGTTGAATCACATTGTTTTTTTGAAATGAGTACTGCAATACTATGAAAAGTCAGTTACTAGATGGAAGAAATTAAGCTCTCTAACAGAAGAATCATAAAAGATTTATAAAATATACAAATAATATAAAACATTCATAACATCACAGATTACAATTTTCCTTCAAATAACTTCTTTTTTTTTTCAATCAATCAATATTTATGTATAAAGGCCTTTACAGCAGCCAGAACAGTGTCCAAAATACTTACAATAAAATCACGGAACAAGAATTCACAAAAATAAAACATGCAAGAGAGTTATAACGGCACATTAAAAACAAAACATATCACAGTACCACAAGATATTAAAAAACCAGTTTAAATAAATACGTTCTGAGCTTTGATTTTAAAAAGTGCAGGGTCAGAAATGGTGCGTAAATCAGGGAGGGTAACATGCTTCACAGTCTGGGGCCAGCTACCATAAGCTACATGATCACCCCAGAGTTTTGTATTTTTACCTCAGAACATCGACGTAAAGTTAACCAAACATCCTTAATGTCCTACTGTAAGTGTGGAGAGTTAAATTTTCAGACAATAGGATGTTGCAAGGTCATTAAGAGCTTTCAAAACAAACATTAAATCTTAAAATCAATTCTAAAATGAACTGGTAGCCAGTGGAGTGAGTAAAGTACAGGCATAATGTGCTGATGTCTGGAAGTGTTCATTAAAAATGAGCAGCAGCATTTTGCACAAGCTGAAGGCATGCAAGGGAAGACTGGTTAAGACCAGCATAATGTGCAATAAAATTTTCAAGTCTGGAGCTGATGAAAGCATGAATGGCCATGTAAGATCACATCTATTGAAGAAGGATTTTACTTTAGCCAGAAGACATAGCTGGAAGAAACTTACTTTGACAACAGAGTTGACTCTGTTATTGAAGAAAACAGCTGTCAAATATCACTCTCTTCTTGACAGGTGATTTGAAATAATTAGCCAGAACACCAAAGTATGGTGGTATAACATTCGGCATGCCAGAATGTCCAAACACAACAACCTCTGTTTTACCGTCATTGAGGTAAAGGATATTTTGAGACAGCTACTGCTTTACATCATGAATACAATTAAATAATGAAGTAAAAGTATCGCTTCCATTAGTCGTCATAGGCAGATAGATTTGCAAATCATCTGCATAACAAAGAAAAGACAGGTTGTGCTTGGCTATAATTGACACCAATAGTAACATGTACAATAAAAATAGAATAGGGCCAAGAACAGACTTCAGAATACCTTCTTTAAAGTTAAACATTTACCACAGATTACTTTCTTCATATATAGTGTTAACAGCGAATTATATATCATATGTATTGAATTGTGATAGGTGTATTGTAATAAGTATCAAAGTTAGCTTTGATAATCACTTGTCTACTAAATGAAAAGTTACTGTGATAACACTAAACAGGTAAACTACTAAAGCATTTAGCTGAAGGTACTGCTAAACCACAAACTGCTGACTTTTATATGAATACTTTTAGCTTTTTTTTCCTCTAAAACCTCAAAAATTAAACCCGAAGAGATGAAATTTTAATATACTGTAGTGTAAATATGGAGGATCCCAAAAGGTTTAGCATACCAAACTCAGATGATGATCAAGACATATAAATAATTAAATGACAAAATCAATTTAAACAGTTTACATTCAACATAGAGGGTTTTTTTTAACAGTAGAGAAAGGTAAACGAGTAAGAATGATTAAGAAATAAAATTCACATGGAAAATCATATTCATTTATTTTGCTTGACCACCTGCCCTTCCATCTCTTCAAGGTTATGCTTGTTGTCTTAGCATGATGTGTCAGTTTTGCTTATTGCATCAGTGTAGGAGCTCAAACCGGAACAACCATACAGTTATAGGATTTAGAAACATTTCTGACCATTAAACTTTATCAGAGCAACTGAGGCCACTCCTAGTGAAAAGGGAGAAGCTGAAAGAACTTACTACTTTATTCAAAATGTGATAGTTGCCTTAAAGTTAGCAGAACTAAATTCAGTGGGAGCTAAGTGGTTCCCTCATAGCTTTAAAAGTTAGCTGAAAAGCTAATCCTCTCATGATAAAGTTGCTGTTAGCTGATTACTTCAAGTGTGTCCACCACCGATTGTTTTGTTTCAACTCTACTGGTGGTGTATAGAGGCAAAATTATAAAAATGGTCACTCTGTAAAAACTACCTGACTGTTTTGAACTGACTGACTATCGGGTTGGGATTTGAGAAGTTTATGACTATTCTGGTTATTGTGTCCTTAGAGACACACTGAAAGAACTGATATCTAAGAAAGTAAAAAAAGAAGACTTGTTTAAAGAAAATTTGACTTAATTTTTGTCTAAATAGAAAAAAATAATCTTGTCAGGCATTTTTTACATAAGAAAAAATGTCTTATTTTGGGAAAATGTATCTCACTTTTTCTTAAGTTTTTTCCAGTTAATATCAAGCTGTATTCAGCCAGTAACAAGGAAAGACATTGGATTTCAAATCATCCAAGCAAAGGAACAAGATTGTTTTCCTTATTTTAAGACAGAGGCTAATCTTAAAATAAGAATTCTGTTCAGTTTTAAGGCACTTTTTGATAATTCAGTGCTTTTTGCTAGCTTTGAGAATTCTAACTAAGTAAAATTTTCTTACCCCACTGGCAGATTTTTGTTTTTGCTTAATACAAGACAGTTTGGGTAGATATCAGATTATTTGTCTCATTTGGAGAGGGACAGTTTTTGTAGTGCATGTTGACGTTAATATCTGCAGTATAATTTTAATGTCAACTACTGTATTTTTCTTGTACTATATCTACACAGCTGTACAGTGTCCCTTCAACATGGTTCACGAAGAGAGCGGTTCCCCTTGCGTGGATACTTGTTCACATCTCGACACCGGTTCACTGTGTGAGGACCACAAAATGGATGGATGCTTTTGTCCTTCTGGTTTGTGTCCTGCTACATTCACTTTCTGATTTTTGTTGCCTATATGCACATGATTTGTCATTTAGAAATATTCATGTCATGTGTGTTTGTATGTCTGTCTACTTTAGGAACCGTGTTTGATGACATTTCCATGAGAGGTTGCATTGCTCAGTCAGAATGTCAGTGCAAGCACAACAAAGTCTATAACACTGGGGAAGTTTATGTTCAGGATGGCAAGGAATGGTATGCCAAGCCTTTCACGGTGTCAACAAGAAATATGGTTTGTTTGGTTTTTTTTTACCATTGGAGTGTGTCCCTGTGTACAAAATTACTGATGTTGTTTCAGCACATGTTTTGAGGGTAGATGGGACTGTAAAAGTCTTCACACTCCTGCAACCTGTGCAGTTGAAGAGGGTTCACATGTAACTACATTTGATGGGAAAACCTACACCTTCCATGGAGATTGTTACTATACCCTGGCTAAGGTGGACAGTAAGGTGAGTGTGCTATGGTTTCATACTTAGCATTAAATAGTGTGAATTCAAGTATATTGGGGCAGTTTTTATTATCCTCTATCTTGTCATCTCATTCTTTCATTTTCTGTACCTGCTTATTCCAATCAAAGGTCACAGGGCAGCTGGAGCCTATCTCAGCAGTAAAGATAAAAGTATAAAAGTAAAGATTATTTTCAGATATAAATTATATATAATATCAATATAAATGGACTGCAACTTTCCATCTGAAGTAGAGGCTCAAAGCACTTTACAGTGATGACTCACATTCACCCATTCATGCAAACACATCAGCCTGCTGCCATGTAAGACACTCAAATCAGAATCAGAATCGCCTTTATTGTCATTGTAATTTGATTAAGGATCTTGCCCAAGAGCAAATATAAGGAACTTGTCCTTTATATTTGCAGTATTAATTATATAATTAATACTGAAGATATAATATACAACATTATAATTAATTATACATTCAAAAATTAGTGCACTTGTATTGAAATTAGATGAAACATGTTACTCTCTCCCTGTGTGCTTTTTGAGACCAACTTCCTGTTTTATAGTGCAGCAGATAACAGAATATTTACTGAGGATCCTTCAAATCTTGAAAGAAGCACCAAAGTTGACACAAATACTCCTTAGACATTACTCTTTTTGAAAAAACTGAGTAGCCACTTGAATTTTCAGTAGGCGGCCAGGTAGGGGTCAATTGAAGAATTACACAGGGGTTAAAATTTAAAAATGTTTCAATCATATTGAATGCTATACCACATTAATCGTCTGATCACAACGATACCAAAAGGTATAGTTGTACTATCTATGACTGAATGTTATGGGGTAAAAACAGCAAGAATGGTAACAAAGGTCAGCATTAGTTTGTACAGGGGTCAGATGTTAAAGTTGCTCTAAATATGGTAAAATGTGATGCTTATTATTGGTTGAGTTAATAGTGCAAACTAATCCTTTTTAAAACCCTATGTGGCATGCTTAGTTATCATGTTACAGGGTAACATATGTCACATGTCATAGAATCCAATGGACGTCGACATTGCTCTACCTTTACCTTGCAGACCAAGCATTCAACACAGTCAAAACTATTTCATTTATTAATCCTATTAGTTCAACCAATATTTGCACCACTTTTTTACCAAAATTGGAGCAACTTTAACTTCTAACCCCTGTACAACTAATGCTGACCTTTGTCACCATAACTCCATAACATTCAGTCATAGATGGTCCAACTATACCTTTTGGTATTGTTGTGATCAGACAAATAATGTGGTATAGCTTTCAATATGATTGGAGCATTTTTAAATTTTGACCCCTGTGTAATTCTTCAATTGACCCTACCTGGTCGCCTACTGAAAATTCAAGTGGCTACTCAGTTTTTTCAAAAGAGTAATGTCTAAGGAGTATTTGTGCCAACTTTGGTGCTTCTTTCCAGAAATGAACAATTGTTACAGTTATCTGCTCCACTATTCATGAGACAGCACACAACCCCATATGATGTTACATAAATTGTGACGCGTGACTTTAATCACATGTATCCACTTTAAGATCTGAGCACCAGTAACATTGACTTGCAATTTTCAGGACAGAAATAAAATGCTGCATTTTTCTGCTGTCACAAATGATCTAATTTCTTACAAGCCGCTTGTTCAATATTTGACCAGACACTTTGCATTTATTTATTTTTCAGGATGATAAAAGTCCAAAGTTTACCATCCTGGTTCAGCGGTACCTTGTGCAAACAGTGAACTTGACACTTGTCTGAAAAGCCTGAAACTCCTGCTGAACAATGACAGAAACAATGTAAGTGAAGCCTGACAGCTGATCAGACTGCCATCACTTAAATCATAATGATGTGTCTAATTTATTTTAAGATTTTTTATTTTATTTTTTGCTTTTCTGATTTTCTTTAGGAACTGATGGTTACTTATGATGGAGCAGTAAAGTACAACATGCAGTCAGTCACTTTGCCGTACCACTCAGGTGGGATATAATCTCACAATTTACTCTTCACTGTTTAAACATATGGCTTAAAAAGATTTTTATGAGGAAAAAAGTATTTAATAATTTAAATATTACAAATTACATGGCTGTAAACATGTAATTTGTAATATTGAAATAATTTAATAGATTTTTATGGCAACACTTTACAGTGAGGGAACATTTAATGCAGTAATAATCATGAACTAACTGTTAATTATAGTTAAGTAATGTGTTTATAATAATTTACTAATGGTATATATGTCAGGTAATGCAGTAATGTACATTAACTAACAGTGAATTAAGAGTTAATTAATGTGATTACTAATTTTTTTGAGTGATGTTTATGTTAGTTAATACAGTAATAAGCATTAACATATAACAAATAACAGCTATCTAGTGTATTTACTTATAATTTATAGATGGTGTTCATGTTAATGTAATAACCATGAACAAAACAGTAAATTAAGAGTGGACTGTGTTTATTAATGTATTCAGTTCTTTAACTTATTAGTATATAAGTTAATACCCTTAATAAATAGATTTTTTATTTATCTTAACAGACACAATGTGTAGTAAACATGAAAACTAAAGCACTAATACCAACACATAGTATTGATAACAAAAAGAAACAATAGAAATATGCTCGAGAAGGAAGACACAGAAACCCCTTCTGTGTTTGAAATGCTCAAAAAGACACCCCTGGCCTACCATCAACATTATATAATTAACCTCATGATGATTAATTAACTCATTAAATATTCATAACGCTTACAACATTCAGTAATAAAATATATACTTTCAGAATCATCTTTATTGTCATTGCACATTAAAACAGCACAACGAAATTGTGCATCTTCAAAAACAATGCTCCCACTCACACATAACTTACCCACACACACCCTCACCTGCACACCCACACACGCACATACCTCAGTAAATATTAAGAGCATCAGGATGGGATGATGTGAGCTCAGAAACTTCTTAGTTGCACCGTCCCAATCAGACATACGTCTCATATTGCACTGCCCAAACATACCATGCCAACTTTATTTATAAAGCACCTTAAACAGCCAGCACTGACACAAGGGGCTACACACTACAAACATAATACAAATTAAAACACAATAAAATAAAAATAAAAAGAACCACTAAAATACAATTAAAATGATCAAACTAAGCCTCATTGGTCTCAAAAGCCAAGGAAAAAATATATGTTTTTAAATTAACCTTAAAAATGACCAATGAGAGTGTGCCCCTAACACCCAGAGGCAAGCTGTTCCACAGTTTGGGAGCAATAGCAGAAAAAGCCCTGTCCCCCTGAGCTTTCTTTTCAACCTAGGCAATTGCAGGAGCAGCGGTCAGCCTACCAGAGAGGTACGATGGAGCTAGACCATGGAGGGACTTAAAGATGAACATAAGAATTTTAAAATGAACTGGAAACCAGGGAAGTGTGGCTAGGACAGGAGTCATATGCTTCCTCCTCCGAGCCCCTATCAAAAGCCACGCTGCAGCATTCTGGGCTAAATGCAGACCAGAGAGAAGTGACAGATTTATTCCTACATAGAGTGAATTGCAGTAATCCACACAAGATGACACAAAAGCATGAATAACCATCTCAAAATGTTGCCTAGAATGAAAAGATTTCACTATTGCCAAACACCTCAAATGATAAAAACCAGATTTCACCACTGCTGCAATTTGACTGTCCAATTTAAGCTCGCCATCCATCTTAAAACCAACATTAAGAATAACCAATTTAAAATATGGTTCCAGGGGTCCCATATCAACAGAGGAGGGCTCACAAAGACTACTAGGTCCAAAAACTGCCACCTCTGTTTTCTTGTCATTAAAACATAGAAAATTCAAGGCAAGCCAGTTTTACATACAGCATATGTCTCTATTGCCCTGCCCCAAACAGACCTAAGGCTCATATTGCACTGGTCCCAATTTATCTTATGCTCATATTTTACTTGTCCCATATTACACATGTCCCCCATTGTTGTTATTAGAGCAATGCTTTTGTTCTGATTGGAGCTTGGGCAGGTCTGTTCAGTTCAGTAATGGCTCTAGGAAAGAAGCTGTTTCTCAGCCTTGTGGTGTGGGCTTTGAAGGCCCACTAACACCTGCCGGATGTTAGCAGAGAGAAGAGATGGTGTGGTTGAGGTGTGTTCCATCCTGTAGAGTACCACTTGTTCAGTAGAGCCAGCAGGTCCTGAAAATGTCATCCAGTGAGGGCAGAGGGAGTCCAATGATTTTTTTTTTTTTTTTTCTGGTGTTCTTATGACTCGTTTGCTAGATTGTTTTCAGAGCACTTAGCAAACCATGCTGTAATACAATAAGTTAAAAATAATTACAAACACAAAATATGAACTATAATATATAATAACAAATAAAGCAGCATTATATGCTTGGTAAACACAGTTAAGTGTCACTTCACTGTTATCTAATGCTTATTATTGGATTAATGTGCCATTATTGTAAAGCGTTATTGTCATTTGTTTTTTGTTTGTTGTTGGTGGTGGTTACCATTACATCGCCAAATGTTCACCTCATATTTATTTATTTTTTTATTTTATTTCATCACAGGTGATATCAACATTTTCAAAGCTTCATCGTTTCACATCATACTACAGACAAGTTTTGGGTTACAAATTCAGATTCAGCATGTGCCCGTCATGCAAATATACGTCAGCCTGGATGAAGCATACAAGTCTAAAGTTCGTGGTACGTTTTGTCTTATGCATGACTGATTGATTTATGATTAAAATATTAAAAAATACAGTATCACTTTAATACATGACAAACATAAGACAAACTTAAAACATAAGACAAACATATTTCTGTTGTGGTACTATGATTCTTATGAAGTGTCGGTGCCCTTAATGAGTCCCAAACACTTCAAAAATACCATCTGAATATTTTAAACATTATTTTTCAGAAACTATATTTAAAGCTGTGGCAGAGATGCTTTCTACTGTATTTCTACTTTTTAAAGTTAAGACTCAGACCTTTTTGTAAGTCGTACTGGATATGCAGCCTTAAATGAACATACTATGACTACTAATGATTTTCTGTAGGTTTATGTGGGAACTACAACATGGTTATGAAAGATGACATGAAGACTCCTCAGGGGATTGTGGAAGGCACAGCTGCAACTTTTGGTAACTCTTGGAAGGCTAACCCTGTGTGTCCAAACAAAGAAGAGAGAGTTGATGACCCCTGCTCCCTCAGTATGGAAAATGGTAAAAATCCTCTTGTTCATCTCTGTCATTCTTTCCTTGAAATTAGGACTGTGACTTTTGGTGATTTGTTCGTTGATTAATCAGTTGATTTCTTATCTAATCAATCAATAATTTATGAACTGAAGGAACCAAAGGGGTCATTCCAGTCACAGGCGCCATCTTCAAATTGTTTAAAGACACAAAGACCTTGAACTTCCAGTTTAATTCTTTGTGATTTTGTGATGCTGTGATATATGGCTCTGTGTGACCTTGATTATCAGTTTGGTCCAAAATTAATCCACTTTATCTTTGTTTAACACACAATTCATCCACCATGTTTAATCTATATTGACCTTAAGTTTGACCTTTCAAGCTCAATCAAAGTCAAAAGTCGTGTGACCAACAAAATGATGACATATGACTTCATAATTAGTGTTTAATGGTAACCATAGGTGTATTTTTCACCTATACATACTGCAAGTGTGTAGTATGTAGGGGTGTTAATTAGCAGAAATGGAATATTGCATTCATAACCATCTGTTCTCTAGTGCATAATTACCTCCAACATTGAAATTATGTGTTTTGATGAGCTTAGAATGAACACTTCATATCTACTTGGGAATGGACCCCTCACGGAGGCCATCGTGGTGCAGAATACTGTTGATATGGTAGTCCAAAAAGTATCAAAAGAGAAATACTCTGCCTAACGCATACGGAAGACGAAAGAAAAAAGAATAGGAATCAGTGGTTGCTCCACTATAACTAATTATACGAGTATAGGCCCACAACCAACAGGCGGATATGGTCCAGGTCTATACCCAGTGCCATCCTATAGGGATGGAGACCTATCAATAGATTTTAACGGATCATTTCTATTTTAAGCTGCACAGGTTTTCCTACATTTATGTTCCTCTAACCACATAGCTTTTCGTTTTGTCACTACATTAGTCAGTGTATGTACACAGGGAACACACACAGATCAAATACCGTGCTTTGCAACTCATCCCACGTGATGCCACTCAACCAAATAAATAATTTATTCAAAGCACGCTTGTATAGCTAGATGCACACGCACACACACACACACACACACACACACACACACACACACACACACACACACACACACACACACACACACACACACACACACCACACACACACACACACACACACACACGCAACCAGGCCAGCCATGAAAAGATAGAGGTCTGAAAAGGAACAAGAGCAATCTGAGATTTATGACGTCTGCCAATCCAGATCCGGATCAAAATTCAGTGACGTCTTCCATGCCGTAATAACTATCTGTGGCGTAAATTTGATGAGAATCTGTGAAGTAGTTTTGATGTAATCCTTTAAAGCCTGTATAAAGTGAAATCTTGATGCAGAATCTGGATCCGGGAAAACTTGCAAAATCGAGAGTGCATCAAATACTTCTTTTCTCCCCTGTATATTAGAATTGAGTTATTTGCTCTTGGCCTGTGACCTTGAGCTTTGACCAGTTTTCCCACAATCAAATAATTTTGTCCTTGAATAACCCTCAAACATTTCAAGTGTGGACCAAACTGAACAAAACTCTTTGAGCTGTTTTGATCACACACACACACACACACACACACACTGGCACACAGGACCACAGATGTTCTGGACGTTTCTATGTGTGGCAGTAAACATACCAGATGTTAATACTTGAAGCTACAGCTAGTGAAAGTCTGGCATTTTTAAAGCAACATTATTATTTAAATCGTTTTTGGTTCATTTTTAGTAGAATATTCCAGATGATTATTCCAGTGTTTATTTCAGCACAATATCAAACTATTACTTCTAGTCTGTAAGCAAAAAAATAAATAAATAAAATAAAATAAAAAAAAAATCCCTCAAAAACTAAATAATAAAATGTCTTGTTTATTCTCTCTCAGAGAGATATGCCAAACACTGGTGTGCCTTGCTGCAAAGTTCAAATAGTACCTTCATGCAGTGCCATGCAGCAGTTGATCCTGATACATATTACAAGGTACAGCATTATGTTTCTCTGGTTTTTCATACGCTTAAATCCTGGCATTCATCTAAAGTAGAGTTTGATATCTTTTGCAGCGCTGCATGTACGCTAGCTGTAACTGTGAGAAGAGTGAGGACTGCCTCTGTGCTGTCTTCTCGTCTTATGCACGAGCTTGTGCAACAAAGGGGGTGTTGCTGACTGACTGGAGAGAGCATGTGTGTGGTAAGAATCGGTTTAATTGAAATATGCTTTTTTCCTCCGACTGGTACCCCAAACCTATTGTACAACCTTTTCATATTGTGCACAAAACAGAAAAATATGCAAGGAGCTGCCCAGTGTCTCAAACCTTCTCCTACAACCACCAGAGGTGCCAGCTGACATGCAGATCCCTCAGCTCAGAACAAAAGAGCTGTACGTCGGACTTTTTGCCCGTGGATGGCTGTTCTTGCTCAGAGGGTCACTACCTAGATGACAACGGTATCTGTGTCCCCATGGCAAAATGTCCCTGTTTTTACAACGGAAACTACGTCAAAGCTGGAAAATCCGTCAGTGTCAATGAAGAGCACTGGTTAGTTTCAGTTGTTTGAGTTTGGTGACTTCTGATGCTGTTTTTAATGCAGTTATGTAGTCTACATATACTTCTTCTTCTTCTTCTTTGTCTTTCGGCTGTTCCCGTTAGGGGTCGCCACAGCAGATCAATCGTTTCCATCTCACCCTGTCCTCTGTATCTTCCTCTGTCACACCAACCACCTGCATGTCCTCTCTCAGCACATCCATGAACCTCCTCTTTGGTCTCCCTCTTCTCCTCCTGCCTGGTGGCTCCATCCTCAGCATCCTTCTCCCTATATACCCTGGGTCCCTCCTCTGCACATGTCCAAACCATCTCAATCTCACCTCTCTGACTTTGTCTCCAAACCGTCCCACCTGAGTTGTCCCTCTATGTTCATTCCTAATCTTGTCCATTCTTGTCACTCCCAAAGAGAATCTCAACATCTTCAGCTCTGCCACCTCCAGCTCTGCCTCCTGTCTTTTTGTTAGTGCCACTGTCTCTAAACCATACAACATAGCTGGTCTCACTACTGTTTTGTAATCTTTCCCCTTCACTCTTGCTGATATTCTTCGGTCACAAATCACTCCTGCCACCTTCCTCCACCCACTCCACCCTGCCTGCACTCTCTTCTTCACCTCTTTACCACACTCTCCATTACTTTGAACAGCTGACCCCAAATATTTAAACTCATCTACTTTCACCACTTCTACTCCTTGTAACTGCACTATTCCACTGGGCTCCCTCTCATTCACACACATGTACTCAGTCTTGCTTCTACTGACTTTCATTCCCCTTCTCTCCAAAGCATATCTCCACTTCTCCAGACTAGACTCAACTTGCTCTCTACTCTCACTACAGATCACAATGTCATCTGCAAACATCATAGTCCATGGGGACTCCTGTCTGATCTCATCTGTCAACCTGTCCATCACCACTGCAAAAAAGAAAGGACTCAGAGCTGATCCTTGGTGTAATCCCACCTCCACCTTGAATAAGTCTGTCATTCCGACTGCGCATCTCACCACTGTCACACTATTCTTGTACATGTCCTGCACTACCCTAACATACTTCTCTGCCACTCCAGACTTCCTCATACAATGCCACAACTCTTCTCTTTTCTAAGTCCACAAACACACAATGTAACTCTTTCTGTCCTTCTCTGTACTTTTCCAACAGTATTCTCAGAGCAAACATTGCATCTGTAGTGCTCTTTCTCGGCATGAAACCATATTGCTGCTCACAGATCTTCACCTGTTTTCTAAGCCTAGCTTCTACTAGTCTTTCCCATAACTTCATGCTGTGGCTGATCAGCTTTATGCCTCTGTAGTTACTGCAGCTCTGCACATCACCCTTGTTCTTGAAAATAGGAACCAGCACACTTCGTCTCCACTCCTCAGGCATCCTCTCACTTTCCAAGATTTTATTAAACAATCTGGTTAGAAACTCTACTACCATCTCTCCTAGACATTTCCATGCTTCCATTGGAATGTCATCTGGACCAACTGCCTTTCCACTCTTCATCCTCTTCATAGCAGCCCTCACTTCGTCCTTGCTAATCTCTTTTACTTCCTGATTTACTCTCACCACATAATCCAGCCTTTTCTCTCGCTCATTTTCTTTATTCATCAACTCTTCAAAATATTCCCTCCACCTTCTCAGCACACACTCCTCACTTGTCAGCACATTACCATGTGCATCTTTTACCACCATAACCTGCTGCGCATCCTTTCCAGCTCTGTCCCTTTGTCTGGCCAATCGGTACAAGTCCTTTTCTCCTTCCTTACTGTTCAACTTCTTGTACAGCTCGCAATATGCCTTTTCCTTTGCTTTTGCCACTTCTCTTCTCGCCTTATGCCGCATCTCCTTGTACTCCTGTCTACTTTCTTCATCTCTCCGACTATCCCAAAACTTTTTCGCCAACCCCTTTCTCCTTATGCTTTCCTGGACCTCTTCATTCCACCACCAAGTCTCCTTGTCTTCCTTCCACTGTCCAGATGTCATACCCAGTACTGTCCTAGCTGTCTCCCTCACCACATCTGCAGTACTTTTCCAGTTGTCCAAAATTGCTTCCCCTCCAACTAGTGCTTCTCTCACCTGCTCGCTAAATTTCACACAACAGTCTTCCTCCTTCAGCTTCCACCATCTGATCCTTTGTTGAGCTCTCACTCTCTCCTTCTTCTTTACCTCTAAAGTCATCCTACAAACAACCATCCTATGCTGTTTAGTGACACTCTCTCCTGCTACCACCTTACAGTCTGTGATTTCTTTTAGCTTGCATCTCCTATAAAGAATGTAGTCCACCTGTGTGCACCTTCCTCCACTCTTATATGTTACCCTGTCCTTCTCCCTTTTCTTAAAGTAGGTATTCACCACCAGTGATGCCGGTTACTCTAATCTGACCACTTTTTTTTAGTAACGAGTAATCTAACGCGTTAATCTTTCCAAATCAGTAATCAGATTAAAGTTACTTCTCCATGTCACTGTGTGTTACTATTATTTTTCATTGTGGGTCGATAGCAGCATTAAACTTGGTCTGTGGGCAGGAGGTCAGGGTTCGACTGAACTGTCCACTTTAAGTGAGCTGTGAGCTTTTCATCCACGGTTTTTTGCAGCTGCTCGACTCGTCCTCACCTCTTAATGCGCGGTGATCAGCACACCTGCACTGAGCTTTACAAAGACATTTTTATACTTTTTTCCTCCTTTATTTAGAATTCTGAGCTGAGCCGCTCTGTATCGTCTCGTTAAAAACAGCTGCTCCTCCGCGACACGTCAACAACTAACACTATTTTCCACTCAAATGCACCTAAACTCTTTCTGAGAACCATATGATGTGAAAACGCAATAAAACTTTATTACCTGTAAATCTGGTCCTGTTTTCTGCATAAATAAATGTTATCCATTCTTTGTGCTCAAATGCCAAAGCAGGGGCGAATCCAGATGGAATGGGGGCGTGGGGCAAGGATGTGCCCCCCCCCCCACAACACCCCTAGATTAAAGGTCCAGTTTTGAAGCCGTTTTTTACTACAACTACTAATACTACTTAAAATAATAAGAATTTCGACAAGTAAAATGTTTAGGGAGTTAGAATTTAATAGTTACATTTCTAAACAATGTAGGTTTGAAATTGCAAGTTTTACTGTTACAGTGCTGTCAACAGTTAAATATGAGGTCAAGAAAGAGGTCTTTATTTTACTTTTTATAAAACAAGTATTTATTTTCATTGAAGTCAAGAAAGGGTGACTATAAAGTGAGTTGTTGTCGGCAGCTGGGGAAAGTAACTAAAAAAGTAACTAGTAATCTAACTTAGTTACTTTTACAATTGAGTAATCAGTAAAGTAACTAAGTTACTTTTTCAAGGAGTAATCAGTAATCAGTAATTGGATTACTTTTTCAAAGTAACTGTGGCAACACTGTTCACCACAGCCATTTCCATCCTTTTTGCAAAATCAACTACCATATGTCCTTCCCCATTCCTATCCTTGATACCATATCTACCCATTACTTCCTCATCACCCCTGTTCCCTTCACCAACATGCCCATTGAAGTCTGCTCCTATCACCACTCTTTCATGCTTGGGCACACTCTCCACCACCTCATCTAACACACTCCAGAAATCTTCTTTCCCCTTCATCTCACAACCTACCTGTGGGGCATATGTACTGATGATATTCATCATCACCCCTTCAATTTCCAACTTCACACTCATCACCCTGTCAGACACTCGCTTAACCTCCAACACACTTTTAACATACTCTTCCTTTAAAATGACCCCAACACCATTTCTCTTCCTGTCCTCACCATGGTACAACAACTTGTACCCACCGCCAATGCTCCTGCTCTTACTTCCCTTCCACTTGGTCTCTTGCACACACAATATGTCTACCTTTCTCCTCTCCATCATATCAGCCAGCTCTCTCCCTTTATCAGTCATACTACCAACATTCAAAGACCCCACTCTCATTTCCACCCTTCTAGTTTTCTTCTTCTCCCGCTGTTCGTGGCAACGTTTTCCTCCTCTTCTTCGTCGTCTTCGCAAAACAGTAGCCCAATTTCCACCGGCACCCTGTTGGGCAATAGCACCGGTGGCGGACGTTGTTAACCCGGGCCGCGACCGATCCGGTATGGGAATTCGATTCTGAGTCTGCATAGTTGTGTTGGCTTGTTTTACGCCGGATGCCCTTCCTGACGCAACCCTCCTCATTTATCCGGGCTTGGGACCTGCACTCAGAATGTACTGGCTGCACACCCCATGTGGCTGAGTTATGTAGTCTACATATACAATGTAGCATATTTTAAACACAATGCATTGCATATATTGCAAGTTACTGCCTGCACTTAGCAGGGCACGCATAGGCATGATGGAGTGAGTCAGTGAGCAGTTCCAGCAGGGCTTCCGATTGTAGCCTGTGGCAAATAAATGCATTTGGGTCAATGGTGCAGCTACCACAGAAGCATGTGCTATTTATGATGCCTGGTTGATACACAAGAAAGTAAGCTGGAACACAGCGGTATACCATACCCAGGAGAGATAGATATACAGTCCTCCACAGCCGGTACGCAGGGGTACGCCTCAGAAGAGCAGCTTTCACCCCTGCACACAACGCAAGCCTTTTCAATTTTCAAGCGAATTTCTCCGAAATAAATGTAAATTTGATGAATACATGAAAATCATCAACAGAATGTACCGCCTGTAACATGTTTGTGTGTTCAAATAAAAGGATCAGCAGGACCCCAGAAGCAATCAAAAAGCGTGCACTAGCATTACTCTGTGCCACCAGCAGGTGGCAGTGCATTTTCCCTTTCTCTGTTATTTTCAGAAAAAAAAGAACAGATTGTTGCATTGTTTTGGGCCCCTTCACACATAGTGCGAATATGTACAACTGAGGGCGACACCTGTCGGGGCAGCTTGTATGAGCAAACCACGAAACATCGCGCTGACGTGCACGAACCGTCACACTGGCATTGTGCACGCAGGAACAGAGTGCCAATGTGGTTACACATCGTACAGCTGCTGTGAAGAAAAAAATAAAAAATACATGCTGTGGCAGTTTTGTGCACCATGGAACACAGCAGCATTTCACAGCTGCTGTGAAAATAAAAAAAAATAAAAATTACATGTCACCCATGGGAATCGAACCCACGCCAAAAGCTCTGATTACTAGTCAGAAACTTTACCACTGAGCTAAAATCACTGTCCTATAAAAGTTGCAGGAAACTGCCTCATATAAGGACATGGACATATTTAAAAAAAAATGAAACTGCACACCATATAAAAACACCACATTTTATTGAATCCCTCTTATCAAGCGGGCAATACAAGTATGATCCATCTGTTCCTCTGTAGAAGACCCATGGTCACAGACATACAGTCATGAAATGACATGAATGATGAAGCAGTTCGATCTTCTCATGTCCACATCTACTGGTCCAGTCCATCCAGCACGTGTTCTGCCCGACAGACATGTCTTGTAGACACTGTGCCGCAGGACAGACACCGTGAAACACAGCTCACGTGGGTGGTGTGACAGTCAGATCAGCCGCTGCGTGTTATGATCTGACGATCCGTTTCAACCTGGAGGCAGCCTGTCAATGGGCTGTAGTGTGTGCACGCTCACTGCAACCCGTCACCAAGCAATATATGTTTTTATTTATGTCCATGTGATGACAGCAAGCAGACACACACGCGTCACAGTGGGCAGTTGTTAGTCCATGTCCATCCAAATACAGTATGTGTTGTTCAGCTGGCATGTCCAGAACGACAGCTCTCCACAGCTGATTTTGTCGGCGCCACACTTCCTGTCAGTTCAGCGCACACACCATAACCACATTCGTGGGGCACTTAGACAAATTTCTCTGCCAGCACGACAGTGACTGTCTGCTGACTGTTAATAGTGTGAATGGCCACACATTTTCTAAGTGCCAAACAAGCGACGTTAGATGTTCGTGTGTGTCACCTGGAATTTGGCCGACACCTGCTGCGAGAGGGATCGATGGGCTCGCACAGCGCATACTCTGTCTTTCAGCTACTGGTGTGCCGAAATAGATGTAGCAACAGGTGTACAAAGCAGCTTCGATTTTACATGTTTTGCACACAATACCTGCTTCATGTGCACTTTATGCTCAAATCGACCAAACTGCACTATGTGTGAAGGGGCCCTTAATGATGTTGAAGTTGTTCAGTTCTTGTTCTGATGTTATTTCCCAAATAATGATGTTCGCACTTTACCTGAAAATAAATGTTTGCCATAAATTATGATACGTGTCTAACATCATCCATCATGCACTCAAGGACGTGCACACAATTTAAGAATCTCAAAGTCAGAAAAAAGCATCTTTAATATCTTTAATATGATGCAAGGGCATGCAGTAGCACAGTTCCTGTTGTTGGTACACCAAAGTCATCATTACTTCTAAAGAAACTGACTTCTTTGTCTTTTTACAGTGTGTGTTCCAATGGAAAGCTTCATTGTCACACTTGGAGACTTCGTTCATTGAGTAAGCTTTTATTGTATGAAAGTTTGTGTGTGTTTTACTTGCATTTTAATTACGATAAATTATATTTAACCGGTGCTTTCCTTCTATGTCTCCATCGACAGCATGCCCTCATCCAAAGCAATTCTTCAACTGTTCCGACGCAGACACCGGAGAGCGTGGCGTGGCGTGCGCTCGCACCTGTTTAAATCTGGATGGCGATGAATGCGTGAGTTGTTGTTTTGTTCCTCCATCTAAATAGAGTTTTACTCAGAAACAACAATGATGAGTATTTAGCTCATGAAATAACTTCTATTAATGCATTTAAAGCTACTGTTTGTAGGATTTAGAGGTGTTTATTTGCTGAAGTGAAATATAGCATTCATAACCATCACTCCATCAAAGTTTATAATTTCAAGTAACACTGAACTGATGTGCTGTCATAAGTTTAGAATGAGCCCTTCCATATTCCCATGAGAGCGGGCCCACTGATGGAGGCTGTCGTGTTTAACCGCCATGTTGACACAGTATCCCTAAAGGGATATAATTACTCCACCTATTGCATTTTGCAATGTGGCTAGAACACTGAAGAAAATTAATAACTACATTAAAACACGCTCACACACCGATGTCAGGGTGCAAGGTGCTCACTACACACCGGGAGCGACTTGGGGATTAAGGACCTTGCCCAAGTACCCTTAGTGATTTTCCAGTCAGGCTGGGGTTTGAACCGAGGATCCTCTGGTCTCAAGCCCAACACTTAACTACTAGAACATCACCTTCCCAATATATATGATCCCCAGATATTACTTATCACGAGGCAAGGGAACAAGAGAAGTAATATCACGACCAGCAACAGCATAATGCAATCTCCAATCTCACCACTAGACAACACAAAATCCTACAGACCATAGCTTTAAAGAATTTCTGCCATCTTGATGTACTTCTCTACTGATGTACTACTTTAATTCATAAAGGTTTTCTAATATTTAAATGTGTCTTTATTTCCAGTACTCTACAGAGTGTCAGTCCGGCTGCCGGTGTCCAAGTGGGCTTGTTGATGATGGGAATGGTTTCTGTGTGAAAGAACATGAATGTACATGTCAGCATGATGGGCTTCTCTATAAACATGGAGATGCAATCCTGAATCAGTGCAACACTTGGTATGGGTTTATTTTGATATAATGTGTCAGATAATAAGACCATTTTACAGAATATTTTGTGATTTTATTGTTTTCAACTAAATATATATATTCCTATTTGATGCATCTAGCACCTGCACTAGTGGAAACTGGATGTGTACTGACAAGCTATGCCCAGGAACCTGCATCATTTATGGAAGTGGTCATTACAGCACATTTGATCAAAGAACATATGGCTTTCAAGGGCACTGTGAATATATTGCTGTCAAGGTAAAGAGTGTACAATATAAAAAATGATTCCATTTGCAAGTCTATGCACTTTATTTCCCTGTTTCATGAAGCTTCTTCTTAGCTATTTATAAATGCCCCATTCCTAAAATTCTAACAAGATGAAGAGGAGACACGAGATAGTCAAGTAATAATTTTTTTATATTGGAATTATTTAAAGGCTTTGTTTGCTTCTGTTCTCTTTTTGAGGATAAAATTCCAGCAAATAATAAATTAAAGATTAGGCCAGATGGTTGATCTTTATATGTTACCAATTTTTGAGAATTTGTTTGTTGATTTGACTTTTTTTTTTCTGTGTTATCAATAATCCAAACACATAAAACAATCTGGTTTCTTTTTGTTTGTTTAGAACACTTGTGGCAATAAAACAGTGCAACAAGCCTTTGGAATTATCACAGAAAATGTACCATGTGGGACTACAGGTGCTACCTGCTCCAAAACTGTCCGAATTCAACTTGGGGTAAGAAGACCTTATCCAATAACGTATCTGTTGACAGTGTTAATATTTATTTTGATAAATTGTAGAAAAATTGAAATGAACTCAAATAGCTGAATTTTTAATATTACAGCGAACGGAAATCAAACTGTCAAAAGGAAAAGCTGAAGAGGTGGACCTGGAAACTGGACCATGGATTGACTACAGCATAGCACCCATTGGTTTATATCTGGTCATAGAAACTGAGATTGGTATCACAGTGATGTGGGATCGCAAAACAACTGTCCGCATCCTCTTACAGACACAGCACAGCGTAAGTCATACTTACATAGACTTTATTTACATGGACTTTTATATATGTAGTATTTTAAAAGCTTTTTCCATCTGAAGCAGTCGCTGTAAGCACTTTACAAAGACATGTCGCTTTTACTTATTCACACACGTTGTTGGGGAACTGCAATGCAAGGCATTTCCTTGCACATCGGGAGCAATTTGGGGAATAGACACTGTCTTCATTCACCTTTCCTACCCACTTTAGGTAGGAAAGGTACCTACATGTTTAAAGGATGGGGAATCGAAAGGCTATTTCTAATCTATACACCAACAATGGTTATTTAGGAGTTAAAGAAAAAAGTGATGGTTATTTCAAAGAGCCTCATAAAAATGCTTTCCACTGAAAGTCTTAACCTGGGCCTACAGGTTTAAGATGGAGATACATGTGATTTTGCTTACATGTTTGCAGCCTGGTACAAAAATGCCATTGTTCTCTATATATCGTTTCTGTCTCCATGACAGTTGTACAGTCCTGTAAATCTGGGGCCGTGGTCGCTTTGAGTGAGCCTCTGCCACTGTGACTGTAGCTCAGTGTCCGCTGTAGCTCAGCGGACTCTGCAGCTGCTAGCTGTTGTGGAGGCTATGTCTGTTTTGTTTGGAGTATTTTATTACAAACACCTGGAATAGGTCCACTTAATGACTGAGAAAATAAGCAATGTGACGGAAGCCAGCAAGAGCTGCTCTGCATTTAGTAGTCAACAGGCCTCACTCCCCCAACAGCCAAAGGATGCTCTGGCCACTCAGGCCAGAGAACGGGTTTTAGCCGACTGATCAGAGTGTCCGCCAATGCCCTTGGTTTCAGTTCAGAAGGTTCCGGGTTCAAATCCCACCCCTGCCGCATTTCTCCATGTAATGTGGAGTTGCGTCAGGAAGGGCATCCGGCGTAAAACCTGTGCCAATTCAACATGCAGATCCACCTTGGATTTGCTGTGGTGACCCCGAGTGCAAACAAGGGAGCAGCCAAAGGGACTTACTATCAGAGTGTCCGCCTCCCATGCCGGAGATCGTGAGAGTCAAATCACAACATAGTGCAAGCCGCTAGCAGCTCATAACTTATAACATCTACAGTACACCAAAGCAAATCATTATGAGAATCTTTTGCTTTCTGAGAAACCAATATTTCTCAACATTGCACCCAGTGAGTCAAAGCGTCACACATTCTCGACAAATGCTGGTTTCTCAGAATGCAAAAGATGGAGAGTCACACCCTATTTTTCTGGGTCAGGCTCAAAACATCTCAATCGCCCCTCTAACCATTGCTGAAAAGTCCCTGAAGCATATTTTCCAAATTTTCATAAAATACATGAAAAAAATTTCTATCAGTTGACATGATTCAATTTTATCAATGCATAGAAATCCTTGTGGTATAACTCAATAAATGCAAAAATGTGTCCATGTAAGTGAAGTTATTTGTTCTTTTTGTTTGGGTCTACAGGGAAAGGTGTGTGGTTTGTGTGGAGACTTTGATGGAGATGGAAGTAATGACTTCATCACCCAGGGTCAGCTACCAGTTAGTAATCCATTAGAATTTGCGAACAGCTGGAAGGTGCGCAGCACTTGCCCAGATGTGGATACAAATATTGACCCTTGTGTAGTAACACCCAATAGACGGTACTGGGCTCAAATGATGTGTAGCGTGATATTGGGAGAAACATTCAAAGAGTGCCACAGCAAGGTAATGTCATATTTTTCTGATTCATTCTCAAACTTTCAAGTTTGAGAATATTGCTTCGTCATAATCCATTGCCATTTCTGAATGACTGACAGGTTGATCGTAAACAATTTTATGATAACTGTGTGAAAGATTCATGTGCCTGTAACTCTGGAGGAGATTGTGAGTGTTTCTGCACAGCGGTTGCAGCGTATGCGCAAGCTTGTAATGAGGCTGGCATATGTGTTGCATGGAGAACTCCGGACATCTGTCGTAAGTACAACATAGCATTGTCAATTTTAGTTGTTTGTTTATTTATCCATGCTGTTTTCAAGTACACTCATGCAGCTTCAAATAGATTACATCAAAATTTATGACATAACCCAAAGGGTTGAATGATTTTTATTGTAAATATGTGAAAGTTATAGTTTTCTATAATGTCAGGGGTCACCTGACAGTCAAAACACATTTAATTGGATTCTGTAAAGTACTCTATACATCACCTACAGGCAGTGGTTTCTTATCAAAAATGTATTACTGATGAGAACCAAATTAGATTTTTAGTATAAATACAAAATAATCATGTTTTAAACATTTATATATATGTACTGATCAATAGCAGTACATTTCCAACACTGACAACAGACATTTAATTCTAACACAGATGTTTCAGTTCAATGCAACTTTTAACTCTTATTGATATCATTTAATTTAAGTCATGGTTTGTTTGTTTTTTATACATATACTGATTTATGTGCATATTCTCTATTTAGCCATCTATTGTGATTACTACAACAATCCTGATGAATGTAAGTGGCACTACAATCCTTGTCATCCACCTTGCTACAAGACGTGTTTGTACCCAGACGGAATATGTGCTAACCCTCTCCCACACCTGGAAGGTAAGGTGTCACTTGTCGATAAAAGTATAGCTAAACGTTACTTTTTGCTGTTGCTGTTTGATTGCTTGGAGAGTTGATGGCTCAGTCGTTACAATTAGTTGGACAGTTACAGAAGTGTTACTGCAACAGGAGACAGCAACAGAAGAGTTACGATTGTTACTGAGGGCCCCATTTTCAAGTCAGTGCAAAACAGTGCGCAGAACAATCATCATCATTGTTAGTTTCCAACCAACACACCTGTCATTTTTACACCAAACATTACTTACCCCATGTGGACGCATTAGTCTAAAAAATGAGGTGTGGCTGTACAGCTGAATGTGCTGCCAATGGAAACAGTGGTGATTGGCCAAATTTTCAGTATTGTTGCAGTGATTGGACAAAATTGCATAGCCGCTCAGAGATCATGGGGGCTAGTTGAACTTGCATTAACTGTTGTGATTGCAACATCATGAATTCCAGGAGGGACTGATCAGTTATATGCCAGTATTAATATGCAGTCATGTTCAGTGCCGGGGCAGCATGGTGGTTTCATGGTTAGCACTACTGGCTCAGCGCTTCCAGGTTTGCTTCCTAAAACAAACTATATATATAAACCTATAGCAGAGTGACTATAGGGGGCATAAAAATACAGAAAAACAGTAAAGTGTAGGTACCATCTAAAATCTATGTGCTGCTTGAACAGAGCCCCTGCACTAGCTAAAAATAAAATCTATTATGTGCTTATTTGGATGCCATTTCTCTTAGACCTCATTCTCCCCCCCCAACACCTCCTTCCTAAGTGGAGTTATAAAGTCTAATGGCCCCGAGGACTAAAGACGTTTTGAATCTGTTCGTATGACACTTCAGGGACAGCAGCCTGTCACTGTACCAGCGTCTCTGTTCACTGATGATGATGAGGACATCGAGCATCACCCAGAACAACCAGCAGTATGTGTGAATGTGTTTCTCTGCCTATATATGTTGGCTTTCCAATAGACTGGCAGCGTGTCCAGTGCGTACCCCATCTCTTACCCAGTGACAACTGGGATATATGCCAGCCCCCCGTGACTGGAATAAGTGGGTTTAGAAAATGGATGGATGGATAATAAAAGTTGTTGCACCTCTCTGGCATGTATATTTATGGTTATTGCCTGTGATGTGAGGTTGCAAGTGATGTGATGTTGACAGGGCCCTTTGGCAAGGTCCTTAATCCCCCAGTTGCTCCTGGTGTGCGGTGCGTGGCTACCATGGCAGCAACCAGGCATCTGTGTGTATGAAGCATTACTTTAAAGTGCTTTGAGCTTCTGATTCAGAAGGAAAAGCACTATATAAATACAGTTTGTTTACCATTTATCCACTGAGCTACCTGCTCTACAATAATGATACTTTACTTGAATAATAATGTTCAATTCAAGGTATACAACAAAAGTCAAAACTCAGGAGACACTGGAATGCAAATAATGATCACCTCAAAATACTGGAAACAAGAGCAATCACAGATTTCTGACATCTGCCAATCCGGATCACCTCCAAAATTCACTGGAGTCTTCAATGCCCTAAGATCTAGCTGTGGTGCAAATTTGGTGAGAATCCAAGAAACAGTTTTGACGTAATCCTTTTAACCTATATAAAGTGAATCTTGATCCAGAATCCGAATCCAGATCTGGATCTTCTCCAAAATTCAGTGGAGTCTTCCATAGACTAATATCTATCAGTGGTGAAAATTTGGTAAGAATCCATGAAGCAGTTTTGACATAATCCTTCAAAGCCTGTATAAACTGAAATCGTTTTGTGATCAATTTTTTATTTAAAAATATAAAATATACATATATATGTATTCATACATACACAGAGTTTTTTCCTCCCCTGCTTTCTTTTCCACATAATGAGTGCAAACAGGAACTGTCATTTCTACATTTGCAGGGAGGTAACAATATTAGAATCCCTATACCCCAAGGCAACTCCCCATGAACCCCCCAGGATCTCTTCCCCCAATAAAAGTACAACAGAAAGATCAAGGTCGGCCATGCTGCACCCTTTCTTTAACTAAACTGTGTGCTCCCTCCCAAGCCTGCAGTCACTAGTTTAGCTCCATGCATATGGGCGATGGACCACTCCATCAGGACAATTTCCAGAAATGTATTGGTTCATTTCTGCCAACCCAGGGAATGTGGCGGTTTCCATCTAATGGCTAGCATCATCTTGGCTGCTGTGAGACCGGCCCATAGAATGCGCCTGTGCTGCAGGGACAAATTTAAAGATGAATCGTTATTGAGCAGAAGTAAAGTCGGGGAGACTGGAATCCTGAGATTACGAATGTCACTTAGAGTGTGAGATATTTCCTTCCAGAATCTAGCCACGCCAGCACACTCCCAGTAAACATGCAAAAATGACCCCTGGGCATTAAGTGGGCCGAGATCACAATTTGGAGATATGATTTTCATAGAATAACACCTTCTAGGGGTGAGGTACATTCTGTGAACATACGTATAGTGTATTTAATTGATGGTTGGGGTTTTTGGATGTACCATTGAGATTTTTCCACACTGTGTCCCAGCTATGATGTGAAATCTTGACCCAGAATCTGGATTTGAATCCAGATCACCTCCAAAATTTAATGGAGTCTTCCATGCCCTAATTAATATCCATCTGTGGTGAAAATTTGATGAGAATCTGTGAAGCAGTTTTGACGTAATCCTTAAAGGCCTATATAAAGTGACTCCTGATCCAGAATCTGGATCCGGATCACCTTCAAAATTTAATGAGTTCTTCTATGGTCTAATATCTATCTGTGGTGAAAATTTGGTGAAAATCCGTAAAGCAGTTTTGACGTCATCTTTCAAAGCCTATATAAAGTGGCTCCTGATCCAGAATCTGGATCCGGATCACCTTCAAAATTTAATGGGTTATTCTATGGCCTAATATCTATCTGTGGTGAAAATTTTGTCAAAATCTGTTCAGTAGTTTTGATGTAATCCTGCTAACAGACAGACAGACAGACAAATAAATAAATGCAGACGATTTTATTACGTCCTTGGCGGAGGTAATAAAGCTCAATAAAGAAACCTACGAGTTTTACACACTGCACGTTCATCAAAATAAACTTGGAAACACGAAGAAAATAGCTATAGTCTTTATAAGGTCACCACCGGAGAGATAACAAGGAAGCAGCAGGTCATTATCACAGAGGCAGTTCAGTTAAGGTGACAGAGTCCAAGAGACATGAGACAAACTTGAAATCAAGATATGTAGCAACCACCAGAAAATGAGAACAGTTAAACACTGTGAATACGAGGTCTGTTAGAAAAGTAACAGACCTTTTTATTTTTTGCAAAAACTATATGATTTGAATCATGTGTGATTGCATCAGCCAAGCTTGAACCTTTGTGCGCATGCGTGAGTTTTTTCACGCCTGTCGGTTGCGTCATTCGCCTGTGAGCACGCCTTGTGGGAGGAGTGGTCCAGCCCCCTCGTCAGATTTTCATTGTCAGGAAATTGGCTGATCGACTGCCGCTTTGCTTCATCAATTCAGATGGCTTTCGGTGAAGATCTAATGGGGATCACACAGATTAAGGACAATTACAACTGGATTAAAGACGGCCCACAGCGGCGGATGGCGCGCCACGCACCGAGCGGCGATCGACAGGCTCAGAAGACCAGATCATTTCCAAAGTGAACGTTTTGTTCATCCGGGACGTCATCTGACTACCAGAGTAATGGCAAGACAGCTGGACATAGCACTTTTTCGGCACATTCCACTGTTACAGGAGTTTTTGTAATGGAAAGAGGAGCGGAGAAATTTGCCACGGAGCCGCTCATGGCGAGGGATGAAAGCACCTCCGTGTTGGTCTCACAGGACAAGCCCTAACATGCCCAGCTCTTGCACCATTCAGAAGATTCAGACGGCTTTCGGTGGCTTTTCAGTCGTGTGACTATCCGAGAAATTGTGGACAAGCTGGACATGCCACAACATGTCCTGTGAGGCTTCATCACGCCGTTGCTTTTTGTTCTGTGCCCTGCGCCTCCGTCCCGATGCACGAAGTCCTCCGCACGTCTTTTCATGACAAAAAACTCCTGTAACACTGGAATGTGCCGTTCATTTCCCAAGCAAACACTTTGTTGATCCGGGACGTCGTCTCACTACCACAGAAATGGCAGAAGAGTTTGACATCAGCACTTGACATCAGGAAGGGTTACTTACTTTATATCATTCTTTAATAGCACCATATATGACATATTGTATTGAGTCTTGGGGTAACACTTACAAATCAAACACCAATCAAATATTTCTCTTACAAAAACGTGCCATTAGAATCATCTGTAACAAACATTATCCTGAGTCAAGGCATTCTCTGTTTACGATTTTAAATTTATTGAAATTCAGAGATTTAGTGGATTACATCACAATACAAACTTTGTACAAAGCTAACAACCAAGCCTTACCACTTCATGTCCAGAACCTGTTCAAGATGAGGGACTCTGAATATAGTTTACGAGAATGTGCTGTATTCAAGAAGCCTCCTATACGCACCAATGTAAAGGGTTTTTGCGTTTCAGTTAAAGGGGTGAAGGTTTGGAACGAATGTCCTGTTGAAATTAGATTATGTGGTTCTTTAGTTTGTTTTAAGAAACATTATAAAAATTTAATAATTTCCGGATATAATGAAAAATATAATTGAATTAAATAATGTATAAATATGATGTATAACCTTGTTAATGTATGGTATGTGTCTGTGGTGTGTATATATGTATATATAGGAGTGTGAGCAAAAATGAATATGTATTTATGAGTCTGTGTTTTTTGACCAACTAAATGATGACAGAGCAACAAAAAACACACAGAGAAACCATGAGATTGCTCCAGTGAAAAATGTACAACCAGACAGCACTTCATCACAAAGTGGAAAAACACAGAGGGAGAATAAAAGGAACAATAACGAATCAAAGAAAGGCTGCACACCAGCATGTGCAAACTCCAATTCCTTTGCACCTAGCTAGCAGATTCCAGACAGGAAACCTGTGAATGAAGAAAAATAGCATATAAATAGGATACAAATCACAGTTATTAAAGTTTGTATTTCCTTGTGTGTATAAGCAAGCCCTCTGCTTATACTGCCTGTGCTGCCCTAAAGATAAAGTTAAACATTTCATTTACTGTGTTGCTCAACAAAAAACTAAAACACATTCATGAAAATGTGGCTCTGTTTCAGTGTACAGCAAGAAAATAAATAGTTTATGCTGTTGTTTTTATAGGCTGTTACCCCATATGCCCAGAAGATAAGCCCATATTTGATGAAGTGAACAACGTTTGTGTTGATATATGTCCTACAACACCAACTACAACACCTACAAGGCCAACCACAACCACTATAAAGCCAACCCAAATCTTTACTACGACCACACTGCCTACTACAACCCCTACAAAGCCTACCCCAACCCCTACTATGACCACACTGCCTACTACAACTCCTACAAGGCCTACTACAACCACACCGCCTACTACAACACCTACAATGCCAACCACAACCCCTACTACGACCACATTGCCTACTACAACACCTACAAAGCCTACTACGACCACACCGCCTACTACAACACCTACAATGCCAACCACAACCCCTACAAGACCAACCACAACCCCTACTACGACCACACCGCCTACTACAACACCTCCAACGCCAACCACAACCCCTACAAAGACAATCACAACTGGAACACCTATGACAACTCCTTGTACTGATGGTGTAATTTGTGAGTGGTCACCATGGCATAATGTCCATAATCCAATAACTGATGGTAGTGACTGGGAAACATATGAAAACATCACAAATGCTGGTATAGAAATATGTGAATATCCAATAGATCTTGAATGTAAAGCAAAAGATTATCCTGACATGCCCTTGGAAGAATTTATCAGTGTCACTGGTCAAGTTGTGTCATGTGATAAGGATATTGGCTTAATTTGCAAAAAAACTGACCAGATAGTCCCTCCAAGAAAATGCTTTGATTATATGATTCGAGTTTATTGTTGTACCACAATTATTTGTTCCACAACACCCATGTCAACTCCACCACCGACCACAACCACAACCCCTACTACAACAACCACGCCTACTACAACATCTACAGGGCCAACCACAACCCCTACAAGGCTGACTACAACCACACTACCTACTACAACACCTACAAAGCCAACCACAACTCCTACAAGGCCAACCACAACCCCTACTACAACCACACTACCTACTACAACCCCTACAAGGCCAACCACAACCCCTACTACAACGACACTGCCTACTACAACACCTACAAGGCCAACCACAACAACTACAGGGACAACCACACCTCCTACTACGACTACACCCCCTATTACAACCCCTACAAGGGCAACCACAACCCCTACTACGACCACACTGCCTACTACAACCCCTACAAAACCAACCACAACCCTTACTACAACCACACTGCCTACTACAACACCTACAAGGCCAACCACAACACCTACAAGGCCAACCACAACCTCTACTACAACCACACTGCCTACAACAACACCTACAAAGCCAACCACAACCACTACTATGACCACACTGCCTACTACAACACCTACAAAGCCAACCACAACCTCTACTATGACTACCCTGCCTACTACAACACCTACAAAGCCAACCACAACCTCTACTATGACTACCCTGCCTACTACAACACCTACAAGGCCAACCACAACCCCTACTACAACCACACTGCCTACTACAACACCTACAAGGCCAACTACAACAACTACAAGGCCAACCACAACACCTACAAGGCCAACCACAACCCCTACTACAACCACACTGCCTACTACAACAACTACAAGGCCAACCACAACACCTACAAGGCCAACCACAACCCCTACTACAACCACACTGCCTACTACAACACCTACAAGGCCAACTACAACAACTACAAGGCCAACCACAACACCTACAAGGCCAACCACAACCCCTACTACAACCACACTGCCTACTACAACAACTACAAGGCCAACCACAACACCTACAATGCCAACCACAACCCCTACTACGACCACACTGCCTACTACAACAACTACAAGGCCAACCACAACACCTACAATGCCAACCACAACCCCTACTACGACCACACTGCCTACTACAACACCTACAAAGCCAACCACAACCCCTGCTACGACTACACTGCCTACTACAACACCTACAAGGCCAACCACAACCCCTACTACAACCACACTACCTACTACAACCCCTACAAGGCCAACCACAACCCCTACTACAACGACACTGCCTACTACAACACCTACAAGGCCAACCACAACCCCTACTACAACCACACTACCTACTACAACCCCTACAAGGCCAACCACAACCCCTACTACAACCACACTACCTACTACAACCCCTACAAGGCCAACCACAACCCCTACTACAACGACACTGCCTACTACAACACCTACAAGGCCAACCACAACCCCTACTACAACCACACTGCCTACTACAACACCTACAAGGCCAACCACAACCCCTACTACAACCACACTGCCTACTACAACACCTACAAAGCCAACCACAACCCCTACTACAAACACACTGCCTACTACAACACCTACAAAGCCAACCACAACCCCTGCTACGACTACACTGCCTACTACAACACCTACAAAGCCAACCACAACCCCTGCTACGACTACACTGCCTACTACAACACCTACAAGGCCAACCACAACCCCTACTACAACCACACTGCCAACTTCAACACCTACAAGGCCAACCACAACAACTACAGGGACAACTACACCCCCTACTACGACTACACCCCTTATTACAACCCCTACAAGGGCAACCACAACCCCTGCTACGACTACACTGCCTACTACAACACCTACAAGGCCAACCACAACCCCTACTACAACCACACTGCCAACTACAACACCTACAAAGCCAACCACAACCCCTACTACGACCACACTGCCTACTACAACACCTACAAGGCCAACCACAACTACAGGGACAACCACACCCCTTACTACGACTACACCTCCTATTACAACAACTACAGCTTCAACCACAACAACTACAAGGGCAACCACAACCCCTACTATGACCACACTGCCTACTACAACACCTACAAGCCAACCACAACCTCTACTATGACTACCCTGCCTACTACAACACCTACAAGGCCAACCACAACCCCTACTACAACCACACTGCCTACTACAACACCTACAAGGCCAACTACAACAACTACAAGGCCAACCACAACACCTACAAGGCCAACCACAACCCCTACAACAACCACTATGCCTACCACTACACCTTCTGTGACTGGCTGCCCTATATGGAATGTAGGGGTAAGGTTTGTTATTTCATTTTAAATTCATTCATGTGTTTCATAACACTTAAAAATGTTATACTTGAAAAGCAATTGTTTGAAAAAGATTTTTAAATATGGTGTTTTAAATGGCATATTCAAACATGTATTCTTACCATTATATAATGCTTTTAATCAAGTTGTTCTTTATATTATATATGCCATTTGTCTGTTTTTTTTCTAAAGTTAAATGTTCATTGAATATAAGATTTTTTTATAATATCTGAAAATATAATTGATGCCTCTATCACTGTTGCTTTTACAATAGCCAAATGAGACATTTGTATTGTGCAACTGCACCATGGCCAGGTGCATTGAAGACAATATAATTGAAATAATACCATATGAATGCCCGACCATTGAACCGATCACTTGCACAAATGGAAGAAATCCTATTCTTGTGAAGGATAAGAATGGATGTTGTGATATTTATGCTTGTGACTGTAAGTTTAATTGCATTTTCAGTACATACTGACTGACTCTATAGTTAGCATCTTGTCTTATTAAATTTATTTTGGGTGACAGTTTATGGTACCTTTTTTTAACAGGTGAATGTACAGGATGGGGAGATCCCCATTATGTCACATTTGATGGATTATACTACACTTACCAAGGAAACTGCACTTATGTCTTAATGGAAGAGACTAAGCCAAAGCACCACTTAAAAATCTATATTGATAATGTGATTTGTGATCCCAGTGAACCTGTGTCTTGTCCTCGATCTATAATTGTATCATATGGGTCACAAGTTATTACTCTCAAGAATCATAACCTCATCGGAGCAGCTCAGTTAGAGGTACCATGCATTTCTTTATATTCAGCAGATAAAGAAGGCAGCATTGTTACTGTGAGATACACTATTAGTGGTTAATTCTTGCCCTTTTGTCATATGGTGTACTTATTTTTCCACATTAGGCTATCAAGGATGGGAAACCCCTGAAACTACCTTATGTACAAGGTGGTGTGAAGGTTGAGACTGCTGTGCTACAAATTGTTTTGGAAATCCCTTTACTAGAAGTAATTGTTTCATTTGGAGTTACTGGGTTCCGTGTATTCCTTCCATTTAAATACTTTGGTAACAACACACAGGGTCATTGCGGTAAGGAAATCTATGTTCTTTGACCATAGCAACAATTTTGGTTTGAAAGTGGTTAGCAATGTAAACTATTATGTGCCTTTATTCACAGGAACATGCAATAACAACCAGACTAATGACTGCATGTTGCCTGGTGGCCATTATATACAGGACTGTGCAGTGATGGCTGACTATTGGCTTGCAAAAGACATTTACCAGCCCACTTGTCAAATCCCCCCAGTATTCCCCACCAATACACCTACACCTTCACCAACACTAATTCCATGCAAACCAGAATCCATATGTGAATTGCTAAAGGGCAGGTATGCACTTTCTTTCCTTTGTATTGGTTTACATACATTTTTGTAAAGCAGCATTGTTGAGCATCATGCTTGTTGTCACTAATTTAAAAGGATTTCTGTTTTCTTTCCAGTGTCTTTTCAGAATGCCATAAGTTTGTTTCTCCTGACAAATACTTTGAAGCTTGCGTTTTTGATAGCTGCCATGTTGAAAATCCAGCAGTGATGTGCACAAGCTTGCAAACCTACGCTGCTACTTGTGCTCAAGTTGGGGTTTGCCTGCACTGGAGGAACCACACCACATTGTGTCGTAAGCCACACTACTTTGCTGTTAATGTTGGAATGAGAAACGGCAATTCTGTTTTTTTACTTTGGTTGGATACAGTTTGCAGTACAAATGGTAGAGTTTAGTGGGTAAATACTATGTATTTCAAAAGAAAAGTATTTTACCAACTCTTGTTTTCCAACAGCCAGTAACTGCCCACCACACAAAGTTTACAAGCCATGTGGTCCTGCAGAACAACCAACCTGTGAAGACAAGTAGGTTTCATCAACACACTCACTCACTCACTCATCTTCGACCGCTTACTCCAATTAAGGGTCACGGGGAGCTGGAGCCTATTCCAGCAGTCATAGGGCATGAGGTGGGTTACACCCCAGACAGGACACCAGTCTCTCATCAAAACAAATCGATTGAATTTATAGATTGCTATGCATATTCTTATATGTGCTTGTGAGGTACTGCATGGTCAGTGGATGCTGGATAGATTTATTTAATCTGCATGATTTGCCAAAATTTTTAATTCAGTATGTAGTTAAGTGTAGCAATTTGCATATCTGGGTGGGGAGGGGGGCTATGTGTTATTCCATGTTGTTATCCTTTTAAACAGTCTAGTATATAGTGCGTCTTTTCATTTATTCAATAAAAAGATTGAAGAAAAAAGTAGAAGTACTAAAACTGGCTTTTGAATACTACAGTCCCAATGAACCCACCCTGAACTTTACCACTGAGGGCTGCTTTTGTCCTGATGGAACGAAGCTCTTCAATGAAGAATCTGACATATGTGTTGATAAATGTGGTAAGTTTGACATATTTCTTCAGAGCACATGATGACTCAGATTATATCTCGGTCATAAAATCTTAAAAACAAACAAAAAATGCCTGCTGTGCTCCAACAGGATGTCTTGATCCTGATGGCATCCCTCGTGAGGTAAGCCAAATCTGATTAAACATCATCATTATCTCAACCTGTTGTTTGTGTGATTGAAGAGACAAATAACTTCTCACTGTGCTCCCCCCCTCCTCAGTTTAATGAGCAATTTCAGTACAAATGCCAAAACTGCATCTGTGAAGAGTCCACTAAGGCTATCACATGCAAGCCCAAGGATTGCCCATTAATACCATTGCTAAACTGCACTGGTCCAGGATTTATAATTGTCAACCAAACCAGTCCATCGGATCCGTGCTGTTACACCTATGTCTGCAGTAAGACTGTTGGCTAGATGCAATTTATTGATGGTGATTTTTTTTAACATGCCTTTATACACTTCTATTACTGCATTATCATCTCCACAGAATGTCAAAGCAGCACTTGTCCAGCCATTGACATGAACTGTCCAGTGGGATTTAAGCCAAAACTGAATGTTCCTGTTGGACAGTGCTGTCCAGAACTTGTTTGCGGTACATTTTTATATTCATGTTGTAATACATAATGGTAAGATTGACATTCTGAATTTCCATTGACGGGGATGGTGTACCACTTTTTTTCAGAGCCAAAAAGAGTTTGTGTCCACAAAAACACAGAATATGAGGTAAATATAAATTGGAGCTGTATGGCTTCCTAAAGTGTATCTATCCTTCTACAACTATAAATGTCTTGTTCCTTTTAAACTGCTGTGCCGGCCTCAGTTGAATTTTTAACATTTAGTTTTTGCTTTTGGCAATTTGGAAACTTTAATTATGTCTTTTTTAGCAAAACCAAGGAGGTACTGTCTGTCAATTGGTCTGCCTAAATGTTTGTCTGTGTGTTTGTTTGTCATTCACTACTGGTGAATTCACTACTGGGCCTCTAATGGTGGTTGGCTCTCACTGCAGTATTGTATCACTTCCTGTTCCGGAGCACAGCGGTGTTTTGCTGTATCTGTTAGCTGTTTAATCTGCGCAGTTAGATTGACCTAGATAACTAGATAACGATTTGTTTCACAGTGTAATCTTCACGTGCCTTAACTAAAGCACTCCCTCTGCTGAATCACCTCTAAATTATTTACACATTATTCACTTTGTGTGTTTTTAGGAATCCGCTAGCTTTGCGCAGCTACTAGCTCTTAGCCAATTTAGCATGGCGGCTTCTCCTATCTCTCCCGCACTTTTCTGCTCTGGGTGTGAAATGTTTAGTTATTCCTCGGCCTCCTTTAGCAGTAATGGTACTTGTAATACGTGTAGCTTATTCGTAGCTTTGGAGGCCAGGCTGGGCGAATTAGAGACTCGGCTCCGCACCATGGAAAATTCTACAGCTAGCCAGGCCCCTGTAGTCAGTGCGGACCAAGGTAGCTTAGCCGCCGTTAGTTCCCTTCCAGCAGATCCCGAGCAGCCGGGAAAGCAGGCCGACTGGGTGACTGTGAGGAGGAGCGTAGCCCTAAACAGAAGCCCCGTGTACACCGCCAACCCGTTCAGATTTCCAACCGTTTTTCCCCACTCGGTGACACACCCACCGAGGATCAAACTCTGGTTATTGGCGACTCTGTTTTGAGAAATGTGAAGTTAGCGACACCAGCAACCATAGTCAATTGTCTTCCGGGGGCCAGAGCAGGCGACATTGAAGGAAATTTGAAACTGCTGGCTAAGGCTAAGCGTAAATTTGGTAAGATTGTAATTCATGTCGGCAGTAATGACACCCCGGTTACGCCAATCGGAGGTCACTAAAATTAACATTGAATCGGTGTGTAACTTTGCAAAAACAATGTCGGACTCTGTAGTTTTCTCTGGGCCCCTCCCCAATCGGACCGGGAGTGACATGTTTAGCCGCATGTTCTCCTTGAATTGCTGGCTGTCTGAGTGGTGTCCAAAAAATGAGGTGGGCTTCATAGATAATTGGCAAAGCTTCTGGGGAAAACCTGGTCTTGTTAGGAGAGACGGCATCCATCCCACTTTGGATGGAGCAGCTCTCATTTCTAGAAATCTGGCCAATTTTCTTAAATCCTCCAAACCGTGACTATCCAGGGTTGGGACCAGGAAGCAGAGTTGTAGTCTTACACACCTCTCTGCAGCTTCTCTCCCCCTGCCATCCCCTCATTACCCCATCCCCGTAGAGACGGTGCCTGCTCCCAGACCACCAACAACCAGTAAAAATCTATTTAAGCATTAAAAATTCAAAAAGAAAAAATAATATAGCACCTTCAACTGCACCACAGACTAAAACAGTTAAATGTGGTCTATTACAGAAACCTGGTTACAGCAGGATGAATATGTTAGTTTAAATGAGTCAACACCCCCGAGTCACACTAACTGCCAGAACACTCGTAGCATGGGCCGAGGCGGAGGATTAGCAGCAATCTTCCATTCCAGCTTAATAGTAAGTCCCTTCGGCTGCTCCCTTGTTTGCACTCGGGGTCGCCACAGCAAATCCAATCTGCATGTTGATTTGGCACAGGTTTTACGCCGGATGCCCTTCCTGACGCAACTCCACATTACATGGAGAAATGTGGCAGGGGTGGGATTTGAACCCAGAACCTTCCGAACTGAAACCAAGCGCATTAACCACTTGTCCACCACCCCTGCCCAGACAGAGCTTTAATTCATTTGAAAGCTTGACTCTTAGTCTTGTCCATCCAAATTGGAAGTCCCAAAAACCAGTTTTATTTGTTATTATCTATCGTCCACCTGGTCGTTACTGTGAGTTTCTCTGTGAATTTTCAGACCTTTTGTCTGACTTAGTGCTTAGCTCAGATAAGATAATTATAGTGGGCAATTTTAACATCCACACAGATGCTGAGAATGACAGCCTCAGAAGTGCCTGACTCCGTGGTATAACTCACAAACTCGCAGCTTAAAGCAGATAACCCGTAAGTTGGAGAGGAAATGGCGTCTCACTAATTTAGAAGATCTTCACTTAGCCTGGAAAAAGAGTCTGTTGCTCTATAAAAAAAGCCCTCTGTAAAGCTAGGACATCTTACTACTCATCACTAATTGAAGAAAATAAGAACAACCCCAGGTTTCTTTTCAGCACTGTAGCCAGGCTGACAAAGAGTCAGAGCTCTATTGAGCCGAGTATTCCTTTAACTTTAACTAGTAATGACTTCATGACTTCTTTGCTAATAAATTTTAACTATTAGAGAAAAAATTACTCATAACCATCCCAAAGACATATCGTTATCTTTGGCTGCTTTCAGTAATGCCGGTATTTGGTTAGACTCTTTCTCTCCGATTGTTCTGTCTGAGTTATTTTCATTAGTTACTTCCTCCAAACCATCAACATGTCTATTAGACCCCATTCCTACCAGGCTGCTCAAGGAAGCCCTACCATTAATTAATGCTTCGATCTTAAATATGATCAATCTATCTTTATTAGTTGGCTATGTACCACAGGCTTTAAGGTGGCAGTAATTAAACCATTACTTAAAAAGCCATCACTTGACCCAGCTATCTTAGCTAATTATAGGCCAATCTCCAACCTTCCTTTTCTCTCAAAAATTCTTGAAAGGGTAGTTGTAAAACAGCTAACTGATCATCTGCAGAGGAATGGTCTATTTGAAGAGTTTCAGTCAGGTTTTACAATTCATCATAGTACAGAAACAGCATTAGTGAAGGTTACAAATGATCTTCTTATGGCCTCAGACAGTGGACTCATCTCTGTGCTTGTTCTGTTAGACCTCAGTGCTGCTTTTGATACTGTTGACCATAAAATTTTATTACAGAGATTAGAGCATGCCATAGGTATTAAAGGCACTGCGCTGCGGTGGTTTGAATCATATTTATCTAATAGATTACAATTTGTTCATGTAAATGGGAATCTTCTTCACAGACTAAGGTTAATTATGGAGTTCCACAAGGTTCTGTGCTAGGACCAATTTTATTCACTTTATACATGTTTCCCTTAGGCAGTATTATTAGACAGCATTGCTTAAATTTTCATTGTTACGCAGATGATACCCAGCTTTATCTATCCGTGAAGCCAGAGGACACACACCAATTAGCTAAACTGCAGGATTGTCTTACAGACATAAAGACATGGATGACCTCTAATTTGCTGCTTTTAAACTCAGATAAAACTGAAGTTATTGTACTTGGCCCCACAAATCTTAGAAACATGGTGGAACATGGTTGATCAGGATATGTCATTCAATGCGCATATTAAACAAATATGTAGGACTGCTTTTTTGCATTTGTGCAATATCTCTAAAATTAGAAAGGTCTTGTCTCAGAGTGATGCTGAAAAACTAATTCATGCATTTATTTCCTCTAGGCTGGACTATTGTAATTCATTATTATCAGGTTGTCCTAAAAGTTCCCTGAAAAGCCTTCAGTTAATTCAAAATGCTGCAGCTAGAGTACTGACAGGGACTAGAAGGAGAGAGCATATCTCACCCATATTGGCCTCTCTTCATTGGCTTCCTGTTAATTCTAGAATAGAATTTAAATTCTTCTTCTTACTTATAAGGTTTTGAATAATCAGGTCCCATCTTATCTTAGGGACCTCATAGTACCATATCACCCCAATAGAGCGCTTCGCTCTCAGACTGCAGGCTTACTTGTAGTTCCTAGGGTTTGTAAGAGTAGAATGGGAGGCAGAGCCTTCAGCTTTCAGGCTCCTCTCCTGTGGAACCAGCTCCCAATTCAGATCAGGGAGACAGACACCCTCTCTACTTTTAAAATTAGGCTTAAAACTTTCCTTTTTGCTAACCTGAACCATCCCTTAGTTATGCTGCTATAGACTTAGACTGCTGGGGGGTTCCCATGATGCACTGAGTGTTTCTTTCTCTTTTTGCTCTGTATGCACCACTCTGCATTTAATCATTAGTGATTGATCTCTGCTCCCCTCCACAGCATGTCTTTTTCCTGGTTCTCTCCCTCAGCCCCAACCAGTCCCAGCAGAAGACTGCCCCTCCCTGAGCCTGGTTCTGCTGGAGGTTTCTTCCTGTTAAAGGGAGTTTTTCCTTCCCACTGTCGCCAGGGGTCGTTTTGACCGTTGGGGTTTTTCCGTAATTATTGTATGGCCTTGCCTTACAATATAAAGCGCCTTGGGGCAACTATTTGTTGTGATTTGGCGCTATATAAATAAAATTGATTTGATTTGATTTGATTCACTCAGTTACATAGACATTCAGCGGGATATCTCCAAATGACATGAATTGATGTCAATGAAATTTGGTGGCGAGGTAGGCCTTAGATCTGAGAAGAGTTTATTAAATGTTGGTATGGATTTGGATGAACAGGTGGATGTTGCCTTTGGTTGTTGAGCTTTGATATAGAAAAGGACATCAGCATTTTTCAGTAATGATCAATGAGAAGGTACGGGCAGGACATTGTCTCATGTGATTGCTACATTTGCCTCCCAACAAGAAGGCCCCCAGTTCTAGGTCACCTGTGCCCCATTCTCCTTGTACATCAAGACATTGATGTCATAAAAGGAATCTAGAAGGAAGGAAAGGGAGAAACTTAAAGAAATTCATTTTGGTGGAAAAGAACAGCTTTGGTCAATGAAACCTTCATTAAATGTTAGTGCAGACCTGGACAAAGAAGTGGATTTTGCCTTTGAGCTTTGCCCTTGTTTTCTTGGGATTATGAACAGAGTAAAGCATGGTTTTGTCAGCGGGTATTACGTAGACCGAAGTTCGCGGTAGTTCTGGCTGTTTTCGCGGTGGAAAGGGGCGGAGCATTTCGCCAGCGTTTTGAAGCCGTACTAGCCGCAAATACGCGGATAAAACGCCGCTAAATCCGCCGAATAAAGCAGCGTTTTGACGCCGTAGCATCCGGCACACGTCAGGCAACGGGGGTTAATACCCAGTTCTATCCTTTACAATCGCAGGTTAAGACGCGCGTGAGAACGGCGGTGTTCTGCTGCCGCCGATAATGCCCTGTCTACCGCTGGATTTATCCAGGCAAATCCTGTGTTACTCCAGGAACCTTTGCATATAGGCACCGCCCCCGGAGTATAATAGGCTGAAGCCTCTGTCACTGCAGGGGGAGGGAGATCATACTCAGCCTTTTCTTCTCCTTCCTTTTTCCCCTCCTCAACGTGTTGCTCCGTCTCCACCACAGGGCTACCCTCTGCTTCTGAACCAGACCTCTTGGTAAGTCCTTGCCACTGCCAATTTCTTTTAGGAGGCATACTGGAGCTTCTCTGCAAAATATCTGGAGCTGGCCGCGAGTGAGAGGCCCGCATGCAGTGTGCTAGCGTTTTTATATTGACCGCCGCCTATCGGCTGTTTGGAACACCGTTAACTGGGAGGTGGCGTTTAGAATGGCGTACTGTCCGCTAGCGCCGCCGTTTTGTCTGCCTCTGTTGCCGGTTAAAACGCCCTTGAGGACACCGATGTGGGCTCTATCGCCATTTTACACATCGTTGATTAGGGATACAACGCCGGCCGCCAATTACAGCGGTGTAAATTGCGGCACTACAGGACGGGGCAGGATGAAACGGTGATTAAGAAGTATCAAACGCCGTTGTTCGCGTTGTCTCCGTCGTCACGCGAATTCTCTGGGAGCGCTCCCGGAATTATTCCACATGTTGAATAATTTTTTCAATGATTCCCAGTAAAGCCGGAACTAAGCCACGCCCCCTAGTGCCGACGTTAACAACGGCGTGTGATCCTTAAGACGGCCAAAAACTCTTCCGGGACGCTTCCGGGAGCTCTTACAGTCTATGTGTAAACGGGGTTTAAGAATTTCATTGTGTGGTATAACTGCCTATTTTTACTGTGCACATGACAATAAAAAAAAACTTTTACCTACTTTTTAACCCTAACCTTAACTTTTATCCTGAACCTGCTGTTGATCTTTGATGTTTTATCTCCATTAGTTTCATACAATATTCAGAACTGCTGATTAGTTCAGCAATTAGAATCAAAGATCAGTATCCACCTCTTCTGATTCCTCAGATACCTATTACAGGATCGAAGTATGATAGAGATATAGATAGACAAACAACAATGAATACATAACCTCTTTGGCAAGGCAGAAACATCAGCAATCATCACGAAAGATGATTGGTTAAGAACAAAGGTTAAAAATCAGAATCAAAGGTGAAGGTCGAAGCTCAATCATGGAGAAGAGATGCAAGCTCCATGCTGGAAGGTCTCAGATGGCCAAGTCTGTGACAAATCCAACACTTTCTAACTGCCATGACAACATCATGACACCTTTTTTAGAATTACATATCAAGTCTGGTATTGGTTTTAAATTCCATTTGCTGCACTTCTGAATGGTTTAAAGACATTTCCTCTTTGTATTTTCTAGCCTGGTGCTTCAGTTCCTGTGGTGGCATGTCAGGATTGTGTATGTACCCGAGAAGTGAATCCAAATGATGGCCTTTTCAAAATAGCTTGTGAATTCCAGCAATGTGATGAAAAATGTGCAACGGTAAGACAAATAATTAGTTAATTTTTTTCTATATCTATATGACACATGAAACTATTTTACCTTTGCAAATTGCAAATTTGGACTGTGGAACTTAACTCTTCCCTTTCTGTCAGGGATATGAATATGCCGAAATTGAGGAAGATGAATGTTGTGGGAAGTGTGTCCAGACCCACTGTATCGCCACTATTAATGGTACCAAACATCTCTTAGCAGTAAGTTGTACATCACTGATCATGCGATTTCATATGAAGTGAATGAATATGGAATATGGCAAGCCTTGTGTGATTACATTTACTTATATTTCTTTATGTTCATCTTTCTCCTTTCCAGCAAGGAGAATCTTGGGCACCACCTGGTAACAACTGTGAGCTTTACACTTGTATTAAGACCGATGGGATATTCACGGCTATAAGTCACACATTGTCTGTCCACCATTCCAGGAGGCCAACTGCCAACCTGTACGTATAAAAAAAAAAAAAAAATCAAGTTTTGTTTGTGCTTTTAAGGAAACTCATTACTTTCGTTTTCTGATGTTATGTCATGTTGGTTGATGATGCTTCAAGCAAAATACACCATTCCTTTTACTTCCACAGGGCACAATTCAGACAACTGCAAATGGTTGTTGCAAAATTTGTAAGTATGGCAGTGTGTTTTTAACTGTTGATTAAGTACAAATAAATGGCAATAAGGTAATAGGATATCTCTTCTGAAAGGTGTGGAGAGGAGAAGGCTTGCAAGCTACTACCTGCCAAAACTACCATCAGACACAATGGCTGTCCAATCTCTCCATGATGTAGATATGCCATATGTGAAGGATCTGCAACACCTTCACCAAGTAGGCAAAACTGCATTGACTAAATGTGAAATCATTTATTCCACTCCTTGAGACATATTAAACCCCACTGAAATGTTGAAATGTTTGGCAAAGTGTGTAAAAATATAAGGTTTAATGTACATTCTGTCCTTGCTAATTACAGATACTCTGAATTAGCAGCAGCTATGCAGCATTCTTGCTCGTGCTGCAGGGAATCACGCTCCAGCAATCGCACGGTTGACTTGCAATGCCTGAATGGAGACACAATTCCCTACACCTACATGTACGTGGAGGAGTGTACTTGCGGCCAGTCAGAGTGTACCACAGCTGCGATACGATCTGCTCGCAAGAGGCGAAGCTTCACACTTGTGTAACTGAAGACCTATAATCACACTAATGGATAAATTAGTGTAATATAGTCTCAGTTGTTATATCTGACTCTTACAAAGTAATTGCCAATGTAGGCAGTATATTTACCGATTCTATCAAATAAAATTCTGCAACTCTGTTCAGGACTCATGTTTCTTCCACTATTTTACTTGCCCTGTGACCCTTAATTATGCAGGTATAGAAAATGAATGAATGTTTTGCATGAGTCCACAATGCATTGTGACCAATTGATGTTTTAGGGCTTCACTTTTTAAAATCTTTATGAATATTTAAAATATGAATAAGAAGGAATAGAATAGAGCCTTATTGTATTGTACATATATACATAGAACAAAATTTGTTCCTCTGCATGTAAACCCATCCTAATTACAGTTAGACACAACCAACCACTAGGAGCAGTGGGCAGCCACAGTCTGGCACCCGGGGACCAACTCCAGATGTAGATGCTACCTTGGTCAGGGTCAGAGAATAGAGCAGACCCTAAATAAGCATGTTTTTGATTGTGGGAGGGAACTGGAGTGCCCGGAGGATGTATTTTGAAACATCTGCACATATTTCAAAGTCTTATGTGATAAACAAGATATGCTCCAATAATCAGTTCTGGAAGAAATAAAACCATGGATCAGTGTCTCAGTAGTAGCCATGGACAGGATAGTTCAAATCTACTCAGTATTACTGAAATGAAAAAGAGCAGTCTTCATCACCTGTCTGGGGTCATAAGCATCAGTGAAAAGCAATGCAATGCTAAGTAAGATTGACCAAGAGGTGGTGCATAATGAGAAAATTGCAGTGGACCTAGTACAGAACATTAAGGCACTCTGTACCTAACTGTAAGATTCTGATGTTGTGTTGTTGTAAGAAGACCTATGATTGTCCTGACAAATAGGATGGCAGCCATGAAATGTACCAGACATGCCAGAATAATTTTCAGTTCTCGCCAACAAAACGCAGTTATGACGTTTAAAGGCAGCACTAGATGCAACAACAGATGGTTGTTCATTATCCATCTGTGCCATGCCTATGGAAATGACAATTATCACAAGAACAGAAAATATTACTTAATCTTTGTACAAATCTGTAATAGGAACCAACTATTACCAGCGCCTTGTTACAGTTGCCACAAGGAGGACTCAAATGCAAAACAATGAACAGAATAAGACTCAAACCCGGTGAAAGAAATTTGTTATTACAAGGGGTCAAGGATGAATGACAGGTTTCCCATTTGCAGGGCAATCCACCTGCTCAGCTTTCCTGATGCTGAAGGAGCATGTTCGATCCAGTCGAGCCATTTGTTGTCTTAAATGCAGAAATTAATCAGAAGGGATGCTTAACTTATTTCCATTTTTAATTATGGTAGGAACAAATCTCAAGTAGACCATACTAAGTAGAGTGACATTGCTTGTGAAATGAAACAAAGCACAACAAAGTATTGTCAAACATATAGAGACAGAAATGTCACAGCCAAGCAATCATACACATATACAGTAGTGTTCAGAATAATATTAGTGCTATGTGACTAAAAAGATTAATCCAGGTTTTGAGTATATTTCTTATTGTTACATGGGAAACAAGGGTACAGTAGATTCCGTAGATTCTCACAAATCCAGACCAAGCATTCATGATATGCACACTCTTAAGTCTATGGACTTGGGCTATTATTAAAAAAAGTAGAAAAGGGGGTTGTTCACAATAATAGTAGTGTTGCATTCAGTCAGTGAGCTTGTCAATTTTGTGGAACAAACAGGTGTTAATCAGGTGTCCCCTATTTAAGGATGAAGCCAGCACTGTTGAACATGCTTTTCTCTTTGAAATCATGAGGAAATGGGACGTTCAAGACATGTTCAGAAGAACAGCATAGTTTGATTAAAAAGTGATTGGAGAGGGGAAAACGTATACGCAGGTGCAAAAAATTATAGGCTGTTCATCTACAATGATCTCCATTGCTTTAAAATGGACAAAAAAAACCAGACACATGGAAGAAAATGGAAAACAACCATCAAAATGGATAGAAGAATAACCAGAATGACAAAGGCTCCACCCATTGATCAGCTCCAGGATAATCAAAGACAGTCTGGAGTTATCTGTAAGTGCTGTGACAGTTAGAAGATGCCTGTGTGAAGCTAATTTATTTGCAAGAATCCCCAGCAAAGTCCCTCTGTTAAATAAAAGACATGTGCAGAAGAGGTTACAATTTGCTAAAGAACACATCAACTGGCCTAAAGAGAAATGGAGGAATATTTTGTGGACTGATGAGAGTAAAATTGTTCTTTTGGGTCCAAGAGCCGCAGACAGTTTGTGAGATGACCCCCAAACTCTGAATTCAAGCCACAGTTCACAGTGAAGACAGTGAAGCATGGTGGTGCAAGCATCATGATATGGGCATGTTTCTCCTACTATGGTGTTGGGCCTATATATTGCATACCAGGTATCATGGATCAGTTTGGATATGTCAAAATACTTGAAGAGGTCATGTTGTCTTATGCTGAAGAGGACATGCCCTTGAAATGGATGTTTCAACAAGAAAATGACCCCAATCACACTAGTAAACCAGCAAAATCTTGGTTCCAAACCAACAAAATTAATGCCTCGCAGATGTGAAGAAATCATGAAAAACTGTGGTTATACAACTAAATACTAGTTTAGTGATTCACAGGATTACTAAAAAGCAGTTTGAACATATAGTTTTGAGTTTGTAGCGTCAACAGCAGATGCTACTATTATTGTGAACACCCCCTTTTCTACTTTTTTTTTTTTTTACTTAATAGCCCATTTTCATAGCCTTAAGAGTGTGCATATCATGAATGCTTGGTCTTGTTGGATTTGTGAGAATCTACTGAATATACTGTTACCTTGTTTCCCATATAACAATAAGAATATACTCAAACCTGGATTAATGTTTTTACTCACATAGCAATACTATCATTCTGAGATTACGATGACTGATGGATCAAAGACTACGAAGAGGTGAAGAGCAGAGTCCAGTGACATGGACCAAACTTCTGAGTCAGAGTGTGTACTGATGTCCAGTCATTCATTACAGGAAGGCATTCCCAGTTTTTTGTCCAGTGGTGGTATCATAACCCATAGATTTCCAACAGTTCTCATGGAGAACCAGCATGTCTCAGTCCTGGAAGCATCTCATTTGACTGGATGGATGGCTGGATGGAAAGATACATGGATAGACGGATACCACATTTTTAAGACTAGAACACTGTGCTCGTATTTCAAGGTGAAATTCCTGTTGAAAGTGGCTTTTCATAGGATAAATATAATATAAAATATAGATCACAAGGACTTTTCAATCAAACTATCCACTAATGTGCAATACAGACCAGATGTGGAATCAAACTTAGTGTATTCATTGAGAGGTGACAGTTTGCACTTAACTGTCACAAATGAGGAGTGACTGAGGCACTTTTGTTTGAGATAATGCAAAATTTACACAGAATGGGCTTTTCAATATTAAATTCAAATGTCCACAAAAGCTACACTCAGGCATTAGTGAGTGCCAGTCTGCACCTCACTTTCAATATTGAGCGTGATTGGGGCACATTTGATAATGTAGAATGTATACTATACATAAATGGGGTTTTCAAGGTTAAATTTAATGGCCACAAATCTGTCAGTGATAAAGGGTTACCATCCTACATAACACTGTCAGCTATGAATGAGATATATTTTTTTTTTGACAGAGTTATGAAGTTTTAATATTTGTTCAATGTTAAAGATAGAGATTTTTGTCACTTTGACCTTTGACCTTGAAATTTAATCGTTCTTGCCTATCAGGATATGAATCCTCTGTAAAAAAAAAAAAAAAATCTTAACAATGTATGAAAAATTGGGCTTACAGGTTGTTCCACCAACAGACACACAAATGGGTGGCACCGCCACCAGCTTGGGGGGAGTCCCAAGCTGGCGGCGGCGCGACTACATGTTGCTGCAACTACCACACACTCACATCGCCTCAATCAGAAAATGGACTCTTTCAAGTTTAGTGCACATAAACAATGTCAAATGTATATAGTTGCCTAATTCTGATGTGTGCTATTATTACGGTAATACCTGTGGATTAATTGCTGTATCTGTCTGTGGCAATTTGAGTGTGGACGTAATCTTGTTGTTGTTGTTGTACTTGTAATGACAATGACATAAATCTCATCCATTGATCTATCCATCATCCATCCAAGCAACCTCCACCCAACTTTAATAATGGCGGTTAATTAACATCCATGGGTGCATAGATGAGTGCAAGCAGATTGCTACTCAAACAACATGGGGATTGGGCTGAAAATGGCATCTGTGCCATTGAAAACTTGCAGTGATACTTGCGCTATGTAAGATTTTGCCCATATGGTAAGTAGAAAAGCAAAGAAACCTTAAAGGTGACTTATAACTGTGTATGATTCAGAAAACATCTGTAATTGGCATACCAGTTACAGTGTTGGTGCCATCCTTCCTGCTTATATCAGGTAATTCCTCAGATAGCACATTACTGTGACACAAAAATCTAATGCATCAGATGTGTGTCACTGAATATGCTTTTTCAATTTCTACAATTTCACAATAGTCCTTAGGAAGGGAAAAGGCACACACAAAGCCATCATTACTGGCTTGATGATTTTGGCAAATATTGGTTCATTTATCATTCAGTGATTATGGATTTATTGGACTTGTACCGCGCATCTAGAAAGTATGCACAACTCTTCACTTTTTTCCATATTTTGTTATGTTACAGCCTTATTCCAAAATGGATGAAATTCAATTTTTTTTTCCCTCAAAATTCTACACACAACACCACATAATGACAATCTGAAAAAAGTTTTCTTGAGATTTTTGCAAATTTATTAAAATAAAAAAAAAAAACTAAGAAATCACATGTCGCACCCTTTGCTCAATACATTGTTGATGCACCTTTGGCAGCAAGTACAGCCTCAAGTCTTGTTGAATATGATGCCACAAGCTTTTTTCATGTTGTCATGATGGGGTGTTGTGATTAGAATTTTGAGAGAAAAAAAATGAATTTATTCTATTCTGGAATAAGGTTGTAACATGGAGGAACTGGCAAAATATGAATAAAACATTGTCAGTGAAGGCAACCAACTTTCACAATGACTGACAAACATACAGACCATTCATCGATGCTTCTGAACAGTAATAGTATAACCGAGATGATACATGGTTATGAAAGTCTGGAATTACAACCTTTTCAGTATACTGAGCATCATATACAGGATCTGGAATATGAGATAGATCCGGACAATCATTTCTAATAGTACAAGTCTGTACAAAAATTTTGGGAGTATCAAAGATTATTTAAACAATTTGGTAACCCTTCAGTATAATTGCCATAACGGAAACTTGGCTTGCAGAGGGTGATAATACAAACTTTGAGTTGGAGGGTTATGAATTCAATCATCTGAATAGAAAAAATAGAGGAGGAGGAGTGGCTTTGTATGTTGAGGAAAGGCTTAACTACAAAATTAAAGATCAAATGACTATGGCTGTGGAAAATCCTTTGGAATCTATCACAATCGAAATAGGTATGGAAAAATGTAAAAATATAATTATTAGCTGCATATAGAGCTCCGGGCTCTAAAATTGAAAAGTTTGAAAATTGGACAGAGAAGTCTTTTCACAGATGTGTAATAAGTGAGTATTTGTCTGTGGAGATATAAACATTGATCTCTGCAACCCGTATCAACATAAAGTAACTGAGGATTTCATTAATACTATGTACAGTCTAAATTTATATCCAAAAATTACTAGGCCTTCAAGAATAGCTCCACATTCAGCTACTCTCATTGATAATACACTTACAAATGATATTGATACCAAAACAGTGGCTTATTAATCAATGATTTTAGTGACCATTTACCAATTTTTCAATAAAAAATGTACTGAGAAAATACAAAATTGTAAGCCCCTGCAATCTGAAGACGCTATCACTGCCTTAAAAAATGATTTACGTTTACAGGATTGGAATCCCATTCACGAGAAGCAAAATGCAAATTTAGCATATTCCGAATTTGAAAACATATTTGCCAATATATACAACAAAAATTGTCCAGTTTATACAGTATGATAAAATAATAAATATAAAACTAACCCGTGGATAACAAAAGGTCTTCAAAAGACTTGTAAGAAGAAAACTATGCTATACAGAGAAATCATTTAAAGGAAATCAAGAGAGGCAGAGATTAAAAATAAGCACTATAAAATAAACTAACAACTATAATGCGGAACTGTAAAAAATCATACTTTTTAAAAATACTAAACGATAATGAAAACCACATAAAGGAAACATGGAAAATACTGAATGGTATTATAGCAAATAAACCCAAATCAAATAATTACCCAACATACTTTACTTATAAACAAAGATGAATATAACATGAACAAAGTAGTGAATAGTTTCAATAAATTTTTTGCTAATGATGGGCCAGATCTGGCAACTGAAATTCCACACAGCCCATGGGAAAATCATCAATTAAGCATCAGAAATCTGCACTCAATGTTTCTTGGCCCAGGAGATGAAAGGGAAATTATTAACGTAGTTAGTGAATGTAAAAGTAAAAGGTCAATGGATCATAATGATATACATATGTCCTTAGTAAATCAAATTATTATTATTATCATATTATTATTATTGAAATCGCAAAACCATTATCATATATTTTTAATAAATCATTTCAAACTGGAATTGTTCCTAACGGTGTGAAAGTGGCAATAGCGATACCTTTATTTAAATCTGGTAGCAAGCATCTTTTTACTAATTACAGGCCTGTGTGTCTATTGTCACAATTTTCAAAGATATTAAAAAAACTTTACAATAGCAGACTGGAGAAATTTATAGAATGACACAACTTGCTTGATGAAAGTCAATGTGGTTTTCTAGCTGCACTAAGGCTGACCAGCAGGCTCTCCAGCAAGTGGTGAGGACAGCGGGGAAGATCATTGGGATTACCCTCCCGGAGATCAGGACACTCTATACCAGCCGCTGCCTTAGACGAGTGTACAACATACTTTGGGACAGTTATCATCCTGCACATGACTTGTTTCATTTGTTACCTTCAGGGAGAAGATACAGGTCTATACGTGCTAGAACCTCCAGAATGGCCCACAGTCTGTATTCCCAGGTCGTGAGGTTGTTAAACCTGCAGTCTCTCCCTCCCCTCTCTTCTCGGTCATCGCCCGCCGTCACTGCACGTTATATTCCACCACTACAATAACTGTGAATTGGTCTTTGCAGTGTTGTAGTAACCACTCAACACTTTTTAACATCCTGTTTACTGTAACTTCCCCTCACATATACGTATTTTATTTTATTTTACTTTGTTTTACTGTGCACTAAGATGCTATTGTTTTTATTGTTTATGCCTTATTTATTAATGAAGGTTCACAGCATATTTATTGCTCATGAATAAGGCACTATGTTATGAATATGCTACTATGCCATTGTCTGAGGCTCTATCGAAATTTCGTTGTTATTTATAACTGTTGTTACTATGACAATGACAATAAAGTATAAGTAAGTAAGTAAGTAAGTAAGTAATGTGGTTTTAGAGCGAAAAGCCATTGCTGGATTCAATAGAAGAGATCAATAAACGTGGATAAAAGGGAAATCGTATGATGTTTATTTGTTGACCTTAGAAAGGCTTTTGACACAATTGATCACAACATACACAACATACGTATTGTTTTAAAAGATGGAACTGCATGGGATCAGATGGGTGGCTCTGAACTGGATTAAAAGTTACTTACAAAACTGGAAGCAGTTTGTTAAACTCGGGGACGACTGTTCTTCATGTCTGTACATCATTTGTGGGCTTCTCCAGGGTTCTGTGTTGGGACCAAAATTATTTATACATCAAAGAGTTATGTAAAGCTTCGGGTTTGTTTAAAGCAGTTCTCTTTGCAGATGACAAAAACCTGTTTTGCTCAGGCAACAATTATTATGTGATTTAGGAACTGAAATGATAAAGAGATAGTTTGATATTAACAAATTATCATTAAATTTGCCTAAAACTAAAATAATGTTATTTGGGAATTATTAAAAAAGACACAAATTCAGTTAAACATACAAGGGGTAAACATAGAACGTGTCAAAGAGAATAGGTTTTTAGGTGTCATTATTGATGAAAGAATTAATTGGAAAACTCATATTCAACATATTCAAAAGAAAGTATCTAAAACAAAGCATGTTCTTGATTGCAGAGCACTATATACTTTGTATTGTTCATTGGGAGCACCCTACATGACTACTGTGCTGAGGTTTGGGGCAACAATTATAAAACTACATTGCAACCATTATTCATTCTTCAAAAAAGAGCATTAAGAACAATTCATAATGCAGGTTATCGAAACCACACCAACCCATTGTTCATTAAATCTCAAATATTAACACTTCATGATATGATTTTGTTGAGGCTGTTCAATTAATGTATGAAGTAAAAAAAATAAAGAAGTGCCCTTTAGAATTCAAGAATTTTTTCTGAGAGAGAGGGAAAATATAATTTACGGGGCTTGCATCACTTTAAAATTGCTGGCACTCGGACAACCAGGAAAGGTTTCTGTGTCTCCATGTGTGGCCCTAGAATATGGAATAACCTGAAGGAGGAACTCAAATAATGTCCAAATATCAATCAGTTTAAAAATCAATATAAGGACATGATGTTTTTGAGATATGTATCTGCTGAAGAAGGTTGAGTTTTGTGTTACCAAATTGTAAATGTAAATTTGTTCGGTAGCATTTGGATTGTGTCCTTTAAGATGAAGAGATTGAAGTGGTTGAAAAAGGGAGGTGGAATAGATGGGTGCTTTACTTCTCCCCACTCCTTTCGGACTAGATAATTTTTATTTTTAGTTAAAGGGAAAGGCGTTAATAAGCTTTGCTTCTCCCTATACCCTTTCAGGGACACGGATGCATTGTTAATCCATTTTCTTTCTACGTTGTAAGTTTTTTGTTATTGTTGTTTTGGACTGTGTGTGCTGAATAAATTTATTCATTCATTCATTCATTCATTCATTCATTCAACATTAACAAAATGTGGAAAAGTGAAGCCCTGTAAATACTTTCTGGCACACCCACAGTGTTCTGGCTCAGTGAGATAAGCACACAACTCTTGTTTAAGTACAAATATGCGTGCTTCCTCTTGTGAACAGCAGGATCTGAACAGCAGTCGGGTACATAAGTATTTGGACAGTGACGCATTGTGCCTCTGTACACGACAGTAGAGGTGAAGTGAAACAAACAAGGTGTGTGTGTGTGTGTATTGGAGTGTATCTGTTATTTATCTGTTGCAGCAGCAGTCACAGCTTCACAGTGGAATGGCACAGAAAATAATTTTCACACACACACACACACACACACACACACACACACACACACACACACACACACACACACACACACACACACACACACACACACACACACACACACACACACACACACACACACACACACACACACAAAAGCAAAAATAAAAAGGATCAAATCTTGGCCTGAGTCTCATATGTGCCCCCTTGCAAACTGTAGCTGAAATTTCATATGTTCTTTTGAATTAAAAAAAAGAAAAAATTTCAGTCTGTGCCATTCCACCATGAAGCTGTATATCCAACAGACATAAGCTGCACTGTGCGTAGTTTCTCCAGTGACAGCGTCCTGTAATTTTCTCAGAGTTCTGTGGTTGTCTTCGTGGCTTCCCTCACTCGTCTTCTTGCACAATAACCGATTTACCAGGCAGTAATACACTGTTTGCATTTCTTAATAACCGATATAAATGAAGTCCATGACATATTCAGTGACTTGGAAATGTTCATGTATCCATCCCCTGATTTTCTGACAAAAACTAAGTGTAAAAAGTGATGAATTCTGTTGACAATAATCATTGTATTTAGTTTGTCCAGTAACTTATAGGTTTTAATAATGGAATGACTGTGTATTGAAAGTCAATCCATTATGGTGCTGTACAAAGGCAAAAGAACAAAATTATGGCACTGCCTAAATACTTAACCTTATTTAAAAATGTACCAGAGCTCAGTCATCAGCACATCTAAAAATAATAATAAATAAATTTTTAAAAATTATAAAAATAAATTAATTACTAAACAAATTATTATTATTATTATTATTATTATTATTATTATTATTATTATTATTATTAGTAGTAGTAGTAGTAGTAGTAGTAGTAGTAGTAGTAGTAGTAGTAGTAGTAGAATTGATCATTAAAACTACTACTACTACTATTACTAACAATATTAATAATAATGTTGCATCCGTGCTGCAGGGGCTTTAGAGTTACTCTTCTGCCGACAAAATCTCAGGAGCATGTACTCTTTGGAGAGGATCAACAACCTCCATTTATTATATTTTAAATCCACACTCCGAACAACCACACGTCACCTCACGATTATATCAGCCCCGCTCTTCAGGCATGATGTGCACACTTATGCTGCATCCAGCTCTTACAATAATAATAATAATAATAATAATAATAATATTAATAATAGTATAATTGTTGAATTGGAAGCATTTCGTTTATGTTGTCTTCCAGTGTTAACCAAAGTACTGTTGTGGATACTGAGTATGATTGATAGGCTGCTTCGTGACACGCACAAAAGAGTGTTGTCATAAGGGATCTTTACATGGGTGTGACTGTATGAGTTGACATCCAAAATGTGTCTCGTTACCCCTCCTTAATTGCAAACACACAGAAGTATATTACATGGCATCAGCTACATCTCCTCAGGTGGCTCAACCATTCCAATAAGGACTACAGCCACTTAGGAACCATCAGAAGAGCCAACATGACATCTGAATGGGTGATACCGTGGCTAACCTTCTCCCTTGGACTGCTTGTCACCTTCGTTGGTATGTGAACTGACTGGGACTGAAAGAGATCAATCTTATCTATCCTTACATAGTAGCTAATGGTGCTTTTTTTTAAGTATGTACTGATACACAGATATGAATGTATACTGCATTTATCTGATGGTATACTAATGTGCGATAATATATTCCTTCTATTTCAGAATTATTGCAAATAACCCAAGTTTTATTCCAGTCAAACAAATTAGTAGCATAGATCATAGATCATCATTTAGTTTTGATTGCATGATGTCTTTTTTTTAGACCTACAAACAGAGACGACAATCCCATCCTGCAGCATGTGGGGAAGTGGTCACATTAGTAGCTATGATGGAGATGTAATTTACCTTCCCTTGTCTTGCAACTACATATTTTCAAGCAGTTGTCGAAATGCCCCCAACGATTTTGATATAATGTTCTCACGTGAAGAGAACGAAGGGAAATACGTGCTTAACAAGATCATTATAAAAATAGAAGCCGATTACATCGAGTTAAACATATCCAACATCCTAGTCAACGGTGATGAGTGAGTCTGCATACTGTGATTTTGCACTATTTCCATTGTTCATGGTGAAGGTCCCTCATTGATGGACATAACTTCTTTTCCCCTTCTAGAGTCACTATACCTTTCAGTGATCCTCTTGTTTCAATTCAAAAGACTTTATCTCATCTCAAAATCGATGCGGTAATCGGTGTGACCGTCTTGTGGAATGGAGAAGACTCCCTCAGGGTATGTGTCATCACAATGCTTTGTTGTAATAATGCATTCTACATTTTTTTAACCCTGTCATATATGTTTGTTGGTTTGCTTCACACACGAATTTGATGAACAATTTTATGTATTTTATGGAGCTGCTCATCTCAACCCAATCTCATGCCACTTTGTGATGGCATTGCAAAAAGGAAATTAATCTATGGCTCATGATGCCGTCACAAAATGCACCACATTTTCGTGGCAGTGCCACAAAATATGGAGTGACGCAGGGGGAAGGCAGTCTGTGGTGGTTATGCTTAGAATTAGGGGAAGTGACAGGATTAGAAATAGTAAAATAAATTTAAAAAAAAAAATGCACCATGAAAATGTGACTCATTTTGTGACGGAAGCATTCTGCTCATCTACATAGTTAGGTGAATTACCAAAGAAGAGATTAAAAAATTAATGTGGTTACATGCTTATTTGATTAATGTAGTTTAGGGGTCTACATAGTTAGGTGAATTACCACAGAAGAGATTAAAGAAAGACGTCTCTTCAACATTGCGTTGAGGTCTGGGACAGTGCCTAAGGATTGGCAAACTGGGGTGGTGGTCCCCATATTTAAAAAGGGGGGCCAGAGAGTGTGTGCCATTACAGGGGCATCACACTACTCAACTTCCCTGGTAAAGTCTGCTCCAGGGTGCTGGAAAGGAGAGTTCCGCCGAAAATCGAACCTCTGACTGAAGAGGAACAATGTGGGTTCCGTCCTGGTCATGGAACAACCGAGCAGCTCTTTACTCTCACAAGGATCCTGGAGGAGACCTAGGAGTATGCCAATCCAATCAATATGTGTTTTGTGGACTTGGAGAAGGCGTATGATCTGGTACCCTGGGAGATACTGCGGGAGTATGTAGTGAGGGGGTCCCTTCTCAGAGCCATCCAATCTCTGTACTCAAAGTGAGAGCTGTATTTGCGTGCTCGGCAGTAAATTGGACTTGTTTCTGGTGGAGGGTGGCCTCCGCCAGGGCTGCGCCTTGTTACCAATCCTGTTTGTGATATTCATGGACAGGATATCAAGGTGTAGTCAGGGGGAGGAGGGTTTCTAGTTTCGTGGGCTCAGGGTCTCATCACTGCTTTTTGCAGATTATGTGTTCCTGTTGGCTTCATCAGCCTGTGACCTCCAACACTCACTGGATCAGTTTCCAGCCAAGTGTGAAGCAGCTGGGATAAGGAGCAGCACCTCCAAATCTGAGGTCATGTTCTAAGTAAGAAACCGATGGATTGTTTACTACAGGTAGGAAATGCGGTCTTGCCCCAAGTGAAAGAGTTGAAGTACCTCGGGGTCTTGTTCACTAGTGAGGGGACAATGGAGCGTGAGATTGGCCGGAGAATCGGCACAGCAGGGGCGGTATTGCATTCGCTCTATCGTACTGTTGTGATGAAAAGGGAGCTGAGCCAAAAGCTCTCGATCTACTGATCAACCTTCATTCCTACTCTCACCTATGGTCATGAGGGTTGGGTCATGACCGAAAGAACTAGATTGCAGGTACAAGCAGCTGAAATGGGCTTCATTAGGAGGGTGGCTGGTGTCTCCCTTAGCAATAGAGTGAGAGGTTTGGTCATCCGTGGGGAGCTCAGAGGAGAGCCACTGCTCCTTCATGTTGAAAGGAGCCAGCTGAGGTGATTCGGGCATCTGGTAATGATGCCTCCCTAGGGAGGTGTTCCAGGCAGATCCATCTGGGAGGAGACCCAGAAGACAACCCAGGACTAGGTTGAGAGATTATATCTCCACACTGGCCTGGAAACACCTCAGGATCCCTCATTCACAGGTGGTCAATGTGGCATGGGAAAGGAAAGTCTGGGGTCCCCTGGTAGAGCAGTTGCCCACTGCGACCCGATCCCGGAAAAGCGGTTGAAGATGAGTGATGAGTGATAACTACCTCTTTTGGGGGTCCAAGTCTTAATTATGACGTCAGATGCCAAAATGTACCTTGTAATTTGAACCTCTTTTGAAATGCATGTCTGCCTGCCTCAGTTCCATTATTGCAATGTCTCATTTAAGTCTATAGTACAGTGGATGGCACAAGCCAAAGAATAGTGTAATAGGTTAATGGAAGTGGCTATTTATCTTATTTAATAAATTAACAAAGGATGTAAGTTTCTAGATTGCCAAAATATTGCCAAAGCATAATATCATAATAATTTATACAACCCCTGGCAAAAATTATGGAATCACCGGCCTCGGAGGATGTTCATTCAGTTGTTTAATTTTGTAGAAAAAAAAAGCAGGTCACAGACATGACACAAAACTAAAGTCATTTCAAATGGCAGCTTTCTGGCTTTAAGAAACACTATAAGAAATCAAGAAAAAAAATTGTGGCAGTCAGTAACGGTTACTTTTTTAGACCAAGCAGAGGGAAAAAAATATGGACTCACTCAATTCTGAGGAATAAATTATGGAATCACCCTGCAAATTTTCATCCCCAAAACTAACACCTGCATCAAATCAGATCTGCTCGTTAGTCTGCATCTAAAAAGGAGTGATCACACCTTGGAGAGCTGTTGCACCAAGTGGCTGACATGAATCATGGCTCCAACATGAGAGATGTCAATTGAAACAAAGGGGAGGATTATCAAACTCTTAAAAGAGGGTAAATCATCACGCAATGTTGCAAAAGATGTTGGTTGTTCACAGTCAACTGTGTCTAAACTCTAGACCAAATACAAACAACATGGGAAGGTTGTTAAAGGCAAACATACTGGTAGACCTCAAAGCGTCAAGACAGAAAACTTAAAGCAATATGTCTCAAAAATCGAAAATGCACAACAAAACAAATGAGGAATGACAAGGCTCCAACCTGCAAAGCTGATCTGGCAACAGCAATCAGAGAAAGTTGGAGCCAGATTGATGAAGAGTACTGTTTGTCACTCATTAAGTCCATGCCTCAGAGACTGCAAGCTTTTATAAAAGCCAGAGGTGGTGCAACAAAATACTAGTGATGTGTTGGAGCGTTCTTTTGTTTTTCATGATTCCATAATTTTTTCTTCAGAATTGAGTGATTCCATATTTTTTCCTCTGCTTGGTCTAGAAAAGTAACCGTTACTGACTGCCACAATTTTTTTTTCCTGATTTCTTATAGTGTTTCTTAAAGCCAGAAAGTTGCCATTTGAAATGATTTTAGTTTTGTGTCATGTCTGTGACCTGCTTTTTTTTCTACAAAATTAAACAACTGAATGAACATCCTCCGAGGCCGGTGATTCCATCATTTTTTCCAGGGGTTGTATATACAGATGGCATTGTGAATTTCACTATATTACTTGTGACCCGAAAGTACAGGCAGTAACAACTTAATTATTTCACCCACTGGAAATCTTTATAATTCATTATGCATGATTTAAACAAAAAGGACAAAAGGACATTCACAATAATTTGTAAGAGTATTACATACAACTATCAAATGACAAAAATGGTTATAACTGCAACTGCTCAAAATGCTGTTTTCTTTATTGAAATGGACTGCATTTATATAGCGCTTTTCCATCTGCATCAGATGCTCAAAGTGCTTCACAATAACACCTCACATTCACCGTGATGTCAAGGTGCTGCCATACAGGGCGCTCACTACACACTGGGAACAACCTTGCCCAAGGGCCCTTAGTGATTTTCTGGTCAAGCTGGGATTTGAACCAAGGATCTTCTGGTCTCAAGCCCAACACTTAACCACTAGACCCTCACCTCCCTATTGAAAGGCAAAAATGAAAAGATTTATGTTGTTTTTAATCCCCCTTGATGTGAAATATGGGGGGAGATAGCGACTGGCATGTCCGTCTGTCCGTTTTCGCCTGTAAGTGCCATATTGCAAGAACCAGTTGATCAGTTTCATTCATATTTAGCATAAGTGTGTACTTGGTTGATCCCTCGATACCAGTCGATAACGGTGACGGGATCAATTTCAAGGTCACAGCAAGATATTCAAGATATTATCAGTTCCACCACTGTTAGAGCAACAGCTCAAGAACCAGTTGACCAATTTCATTCATATTTATGAAAAGGGTGTACATGAGTGATCCCCCGACACTTTGTATTACTGATTTGTGGGGACCAGGGGATATATCATCTACTGATGGCTCTTGTTTTAAAGAGCAGCTAGAATTTGAACTGATCATATATCACTGCACTAAGTTACAATCAGCATTGAAACAAAGGAAAACTGCATGCCAACACAAAGAAATTTGCTACTGTTTATTCTATTTTTTTTTTAACCTAAGGTTGACCTGAATGAAAAATTCAAGAATAACACTTGTGGCCTGTGTGGTGACTTCAACGGCCAATCTGATATGACAGTCGATGGTAATTACTTCTAAAGAATAAATCTTCCTAAAATTAGATTTACATTTGCTAAAACATGTATTTTCTTCACACAGGACAGTCTGTAAATCTTAAAGAATATGCACAATCATGGAAAAGGAGCGCTTCTACAGAAGAGTGTGAAGAAAAGACCATTCATCCAAAACCCTGCAAACAGCAGGTATGTGAATAGGAACTATTTTAAATTAAATTCATATTCAGGTTTTAGGACAAGTAAGTGTCAAACACATAGTATATTCTCTGACCCACAGACAAAAGTATGCCAGAACATTCTTACAGGATCTGCATTTGACAGCTGCAAAAACCTGATTGATACAGCAGCCTTTGTCGAAGCCTGCGTGATGGATCTGTGTGACTGTGCCAGCAACAGCACTTCGTGCTTATGTCCAACCGTATCTGAGTACTCCCACCAGTGTGCTCATAATGGCGGGAATCCACATGAATGGAAAACTGCACAACTATGCAGTGAGAACATAAGCCAACAAATGAACATGTTTCAGCTTCTATATTGAAATAGATTCAGATAGCAAAATCAATGTTTGTTTGTGCCTTGTAAAAATTGTTTTAAACAGGTGTGACTTGTCCTTACGAAATGGAGTACAAGGAATGCGGAAATCCCTGTACGGACACTTGCACAAACATCGAGCGAAGCCAAGTGTGTGTAGATCATTGTGCAGACGGATGCTTTTGTCCAGAAGGTAATTCCTCCAATGACATCTTAAAAACTGTGGTGGCGAAACATTACAGTTAATTTTCTACATTAATGGAGGGAGCCTATTTGCATAGAAAATCTTATTTTCCAAAGTGTAAGTCGCAGTATTTTTTACTAGTTTGGGAGGTTCTGTGACTTACACTCACTGCGACTTCTCTGGACTTCTCTGGAAGCTATGGTACCTCACTGTTTTTGGCAGTAGAGCTCAAGTTTTACAAATGTATTGTCAAGAAATGCAGTGATAGTTTCAAAATTACCAATGTTTTTATGTTTTGCTTTTTAAATAAAAAAAAAAGATGCCATGTTCCTCTTTGACACTCTATGCTGGATCATCAATGGGGTCTGTCTAATTCTCCTTGTACAATTATGCAATCTGAGTATAAAATAGGACACAGGGCACAGACATTTATTTGCTTTCTTAGTTGTGGGCATATTTTGAACATAATATGAAATAAAGCAATTAGATTATCAATCAGATTATCACCAGTCTGGCTCACTGCTACAGTATTTAAAAAGTGAACTCAACCAAGAGAATTTCTGAGTTAACCAGTCTGTTCCAACATTGCCACAACATAACAGCAGAAAACAGCCTTCAAAGCTCCCTGAGGTGAAGCAAGTAAGGAGCAAGTTTTTGTTATTTTCCCATCAGTATTTACTTTTATTTAATTTAATAACTGTGTTTAATTAATTTTGTTGTGTATACAAGCAGAGTGCACATGTGTTGTGAAGCTGCATATGTAAGGCACATGTGAATACTGTGCCATATAAATATTGTGTGCTCAACTGCAGGTATCCATATTGTAGCTTGTGCTTCTTTGCAAAAAAGCAAACAAACAAACAAACAAACAAAAAACAGTATTTGGCATTCATTGTTGCTGTTGATTGTTGCTTTTTTGCATACTTTGGTTTGCAATTTTTTTAATATAAAAGATGTAAAGTATTTATTTATTTATTGCCAGTAAAAAATATATCAATCTGCTTCTCTAGGGACTGTCTTTGATGATATCGCACACAGTGGATGTGTTGCCATTGACAACTGCCCCTGCTTCCACAACAACCAGATATACCAACCTGGGGAGTCCTACAAAACAAAGTGTAAACAATGGTAAAGACTTCACTTTTTGAAATAATAGGTGATCATACATGTAGGCATGAAGACAATAAGAGTGATTACATTCTGACATTTGACCCCAATTTCAAATGATTGACCTCTGTCGGACCTTGCCAGGGTAATTCTGGAATCTACATGTGTGTGCGTGCTATTTAGTCCAAATCTAATTGAAAATCACATTTCTTGACCTTTGCCAAAATCAAATCTTCAAATTGAAATTTTTGGGGTCAAACTTCATTGACATACCAAAGTTTGGTAGAAATCAGTAAAACGACCTGAAAGGAGTCTGCAAACAGAGAGGTGGTTGTGACCTCGGTCTCAGTGATTAACCTTTGGCAAATATGATGCTGTTGGGTAACTTTGAACACACCTCCATATATGCGCCATGTTTGTTGCAAAGCAGAGCAAAAAACTAACATTTTGATCTTTTAACCCATTGACCTTCACCCCAATGATTAACCTTTGGCAAATTTGACTTCAGCTGAGAAGTTCCAGAAACCACCTCCATATGTGTGGCCAAATAGTTGAAAACCAGAGTGAAAAACTTAAACTGTGAGCATTGACCCCAGTGGTTGGCCTTTGATAAATCTGATCTCTCCTGTGCAATTCCACAACCCACATATATATGAGTGCCAAGATTGTCACCATTGCCAAAAAAAATCACTTTTTTTTTTCTTTTGACCCCAATGATCTTGACATTTGTCAAAACAAACCTTTTATAGCAGTTGTGAGACTGACCATTATACACATACAAAGTTTGGTGGAAGTTGGTCAAAGAACCTTGGAGGAGTATGGGAATGAACAGATAAACAAACATAATTTTAGAAAATGATAGTATGAGAATGTTTCATTTAGTTTTGTATTTCGGGTCAATTGTCCAATTGGGCTGACATCAGTCTTTTCTCCCCACTTTGCAGCACTTGTGAGAACGGTAAGTGGAACTGTGAAAACACAGGCTGCCCTGGCGTCTGCTCTGTGCTGCATGGCTCTTACATCACCACCTTCGATGACAAATCATATCAATTTCACGGAGACTGCTATTATGTTCTCGCCATGGTGAGCCAGCCATACTAAATTTAAGTATGCTTCTAAAGCACCAGTTTGTTTTTATTACCTCCGCCAACAAAGTTGTAGGAGCTTATGTTGTCGTCCCTGTTTGGTTAATTGTTTGTTTCTTTGTCTGTTTGTGAACAGCCTGGAGCCCACAATTTTTCATATATTGTCATGAAAGTTTTACTGAAGATTCATATCCTGATAGACAAGAACTGATTCAGTTTTCAAAGGTCAAAGTCAGGAAAAATCTTGGAAAATTTAAAAATCCTTATCTTTAACACTGAATAAATTTTATAAAATTCATAACTCTGTCCAATAGGATCAAATTTATTTCATATTTGATGGATAAAGGATGGAATCTTTTATCGACTGACAAAGTTTGATCCGGATCTGATTCAGATTAAAGATTTTGTGGCCATTTAAATTTAACATTGAAAACCCCATTTAATGTATATTTTATCACATTATATCTTAATCAAACATGCTCCAGTCACTCTCGTCTATGAAGGTGAGGTGCAGATTGGCAGTCACTATCGCCTGACAAAGTTGGATCCAGATCTGATCTGGATTGTGGAGTTTTTGGACATTTGAATTTAATATTGAAAAGCCCATTTGATGTACAATTTACATTATATCTTAAACAAAAGTGCCTCAATCACTCTCATTTGTGACAAACTGACACTCTCAATAAATAGACTAAGTTTGATCTGCATCTGATCCATGTTGTGGATTTAGTGGATATTTAATTCTTTTTAACATTGAAAAGCCCTTTTGATCTGTATCTTGTATTGTATTATATTTTACCTTACGAAAAGTCACTTCTAACAGGACTTTGACCTTGAAAACGGTCCTCTAGTTTTGTTTATTGATTGGTATGTTTGTCTACATGATTTTAGGATGATGATGGGAAATTCACAGTCTTTGGTCAACTGATCAACTGTTATCAATCTGAAAGCGCAAGTTGCCTGAATGTAGTCAAAATAATGCTGACAACACCTAAGGTAAAGTTGAAGTATACTTAATAATATAAAATAAATTCATGTTTTTCTTTTGTTGATTCATGTGTTGATACAGGATTCAGGCAAATACTTTTACCAATCACATTTATATTTTTCAATTGCAGATGATTGTAATTAATGCTAATGGACAGTTGTACTATAACGGTCAAACTGTGCAAATGCCTCTTTTTTTGGGTAAGTCTTTCTTTTCAAAATCAATTTGCTTTCCCTTAATATAGACATATTAATCAATATGTTCTTGTTTTTTGTTTGTTTTTACTCATAGATGAAGTGATCATCTTCCAGCCGTCAACATTCTACATTGTTGTGAAAACTATCTACGGGCTTCAAATTGAAATTCAACTCATACCCATTATGCAGCTCTACATCAAAGCCAATACTGGTTACAAAGGAAAACTCTCGGGTGTGATATAGTTTATTTATTTATTCATCAGTTTGATTGTCAATGTCTGAAATAACTTTCTGCACTGAATTTTTACGTTTAACAATTTAAAAATTAAAAAAAATTAACTCTTTTCTCCAGGCCTTTGTGGAAACTATAATGACAAGGAAATTGATGACTTCAAAACCACAGCTGGCTTGATAGAAGGAACTGCTGTGACATTCGGCAATGCATGGAAGGTCAACGCAGAGTGCACAGATATTCGCTGCACTTTTACAAATCCATGTGGCTTGGTTATCGAGAAGGGTCAGTAAACTTTCACAAGCATTCTGGTTGTTCTTGTACCATCATATTTTACTACATCCTAACAGTAAATATGCTTATTTATAGAGAGATATGCAAATCATTGGTGCACCTTCCTGTTAGACAAAACAAGTGTTTTTGCCAAATGCCATCCTTACGTCAACCCAGAACGTTTTCATAGTGTAAGACTGATCAATTTTTGCCTCTAAAGTATTCATTTTGCATTTGTGTTAGTTGTTTTATTAATGCATTCTTAAATGTGTGTCTCTCCGCAGGAATGCATTTATTCCACCTGTGCATGTGATAACTGTGAGACGTGCATGTGTGCTGCAATATCTGCTTATGTTTATGCATGTGCAGCGCAAGGAATCCAAATGCATGGATGGAGGTCTACCGTTTGCCGTAAGTTCTGGCTCAATGATTAAATAGGATCTAAATTAAATACTGTTTTGTTTATATTTAAAACTGTTAGCTAAAAGTGTTGTATTTTCACAGAAAATTACGCCACTACCTGCCCTCCTACTTTAGTCTACCGCGACAATATGACTAGCTGTGGTCGCACCCTGCTACCACTGGGCCAACCAGAATAACATGTACCGTTGACTATACCACAGTTGATGGATGTGGCTGTGATGAAGACACTTACCTAGATGACAAAGGAATGTGTGTGTCTGCTTCAAAATGCCCCTGCTATCTGGGAGACACAGTGGTGGCCTTGAATGAGAAAGTCAAGATCAATGGACAAGTCTGGTGTGGATTTTAATATTCGTAATAAAATTAGCACTGATTATTCCTTTTGATCAAACAATGGGTTTCATGCAAGAACCACTTGTACAAACAAATTTGTTTCTAAATGGCGTGTACGAGTGATTGAACTTTCTGCATTCAGTAATTTTATAAATTTATGAAAATACATGAAGTCCAATGATTCTTATGTTTTTGTGTAATTTTGCAAGAAGTAAATGAAAGACACGCAATCAATGATTTTCCCCTTACTACAATCTGTTTTTTTCTTCCCTGCATTGCAGCACATGCAAAGGAGGAAAATTAAGCTGTCCTCAAATGGAAGAACTTACATGTAGGTACACTCACATCATACTAATAATAACAAGAGCAATCAGAGATATCTGACGTCTGCCAAATCGTCAATCTGGATTACCTCCAAAATTCAGTGGAGTCTTCCATTCACTATCTGTCATGCAAATTTGGTGAGAATCTGTGAATTAGTTTTGAAGTAATCTTTCAAAGTGTGTATAAAGTGAAATCTTGATGCAGAATCCGGATTCAGATCTGGATCACCTCCAAAAATTAAGAGATAATTCCATGGCCTAATATGTATCCGTGGTCAAAATTTGGTGAGAATCTGTGAAGAAGTTTTGACGTAATCCTTCAAAGCTTATATAAAGTGAAACTTGATCCATAATCTGGATCCAGATCCAGATCACCTCCAAAAATTAAGAGATACTTCCATGGCCTAATATGTATCCGTGGTAAAATTTGGTGAGAATCTGAGAAGAAGTTTTGATGTAATCCTTCAAAGTTTATATAAAGTGAAACTTGATCCATAATCTGGATCCAGATCCAGATCACCTCCAAAATTTAAGAGCTACTTCCATGGCCTATTATGTATCCGTGGTCAACACATGGTGAAAATCTGTGAAGAAGTTTTGACGTAATCCTTCAAATCTTATATAAAGTGAAACGTGATCCATAATCCAGATCCAGATCACCTCCAAAATTTAAGAGATACTTTCATGGCCTAATATGTATCCGTGGTCAAAACGTGGTGAAAATCTGTGAAGAAGGTTTGACGTAATCCTTCAAAGCTTATATAAAGTGAAACGTGATTCATAATCCAGATCCAGATCACCTCCAAAATTTAAGAGATACTTCCATGGCCTAATGTGTATCTGTGGTCAAAATTTGGTGAGAATCTGTGAAGAAGTTTTGACGTAATCCTTCAAAGTTTATATAAAGTGAAACTTGATCCATAATCTGGATCCAGATCCAGATCACCTCCAAAAATTAAGAGATACTTCCATGGCCTAATATGTATCCATGGTCAAAATTTGGTGAGAATCTGTGAAGAGGTTTTGACGTAATCCTTCAAAGTTTATATAAAGTGAAACTTGATCCATAATCTGGATCCAGATCCAGATCACCTCCCAAAAATTAAGAGATACTTCCATGGCCTAATATGTATCCGTGGTAAAATTTGGTGAGAATCTGTGAAGAAGTTTTGACGTAATCCTTCAAAGCTTATATAAAGTGAAACTTGATCCATAATCTGGATCCAGATCACCTCCAAAATTTAAGAGGTATTTCCATGGCCTAATATGTATCCGTGGTCAAAACGTGGTGAAAATCTGTGAAGAAGTTTTGATGTAATCCTTCAAAGCTTATATAAAGTGAAACTTGATCCATAATCTGGATCCAGATCACCTCCAAAATTTAAGAGGTACTTCCATGGCCTAATATGTATCCGTGGTCAAACTTTGGTGAGAATCTGTGAAGAGGTTTGACGTAATCCTTCAAAGCTTATATAAAGTGAAACTTGATCCATAATTTGGATCCAGATCATGGCCAAAATTTAAGAGGTACTTCCATGGTCTAATATGTATCCGTGGTCAAAACCTGGTGAAAATCTGTGAAGACGTTTTGACATAATCCTTCAACGCTTATATAAAGTAAAACTTGATCCATAATCCGGATCCAGAACCAGATCACCTCCAAAATTTAAGAGGTACTTCCATGGCCTAATATGTATCCGTGGTCAAAATTTGGTGAGAATCTGTGAAGAAGTTTTGAAGTAATTCTTCAAAGCTTATATAAAGTGAAACTTGGTCCATAATCTGGATCCAGATCCAGATCACCTCCAAAATTTAAGAGGTACTTCCATGGCCTAATATGTCTCCGTGGTAAAATTTGGTGAAAATCTGTGAAGAAGTTTTGACGTAATCCTTCAAAGTTTATATAAAGTGAAATCTTGATGCAGAATCCGGATTCAGATCTAGATCACCTCCAAAAATTAAGAGGTACTTCCATGGCCTAATATGTATCCATTGTCAAAATTTGGTGAAAATCTGTGAAGAAGTTTTGACATAATCCTTCAAAGCTTATATAAAGTAAAACTTGATCCATAATCTGGATCCAGAAACTTCCATTCACTATCTGTCATGCAAATTTGGTGAGAATCTGTGAATTAGTTTTGAAGTAATCTTTCAAAGTGTATATAAAGTGAAATCTTGATGCAGAATCCGGATTCAGATCTGGATCACCTCCAAAAATTAAGAGGTACTTCCATGGCCTAATATGTATCCATTGTCAAAATTTGGTGAAAATCTGTGAGGACGTTTCGACATAATCCTTTAAAGCTTATATAAAGTGAAACTTGATCCATAATCTGGATCCAGATCCAGATCACCTCCAAAATTTAAGAGATACTTCCATGGCCTAATATGTATCTGTGGTCAAAATTTGGTGAGAATCTGTGAAGAAGTTTTGACATAATCCTTTAAAGCTTATATAAAGTGAAACTTGATCCACAATCTAGCTCCACATCACCTCCAAAATTTAAAGGAGTCTTCCATGGCCTAATATTTATCTGTGCTGAAAATTTTGTCAAAATTTGTGGGTCAAAATTTTGACCTAATCCTGCTAACAGACAGACACACAATAATAACACTGATGATTTTATTACGTCCTTGGCGGATGTAATAATGCCCTCACAAAACATATAATGACCAGCATACACTCATGTCCTTCTTCAATCTTTTTATTTTCTTCCAGCATGCACATCTCCCATGTATTTGGTCAACTGTTCAACACCATCAACAACACCCATGCAAGGAGCTGAGTGTCAAAACAGCTGCCAAACTCTGGATTTTGAATGTGTAAGAATTTTGATAACAGTTGCTAACTGTGATTTTATCATCTGGATTGCAGCAAAACTCCTTCCATTACCTTTTTTTTTCTGTTTTGTAGCTCGGTACACAGTGTGTGACAGGCTGCGTATGCCCTGATAACATGGTGTCAGATGGTAAAGGAGGCTGTATCACTGAGGACCAATGTCCTTGCACACATAATGGAGACTCCTATGAACCTGGACACACTCTCAAAGTGGAATGCAATACCTGGTGAGCCATTTTATTTTATAACTGGAGCACCACGCTCGTAGAGCGCAAACCTCCGCCAACACTAGTTTTCAATTCCACAAAAAATGAACCTTGGAAAAAAAATGTCAAGGTCAAAGTCCTGTTGTAAGTGGCTTCATAAGCTAAAGTAGATGTGATCAAATGCCAGGAGTTTGTATTTAGTTCATGCACTTGAATCAAAGTTTTTTTGTGATGATCTCGGGGGGTTTTGTTTGTTTTTCAGATAATTTTCACAGAACATTGGTTATCTCTCCTATGCACAATTTATCATTGCTTTTTGGCACTTGGTTTCCGACTGATAACTGTAAGATAAACAAACAGCCATAAAATTGGAACTTCCATCTAATTTTGGTGGTGTAGGTAAATCCATAACAGAAAAATGAGAGTGATTGAGCCACTTCTAATTGAGATATAATGCAAAATGTATACCAGATGGGTTGTTCAATATTAAATTCAAATGTCCACAAAATCCACAATCTGGATCAGATCCGGATCAAACTTTGTTAGTCGATAAAGCATAGGATGGTAATATGAAAGATTTTTTTTTTTTTTTTTTTTGACAGAAAGATTAATTTTTTTAGAATTCATTCAGTGTTAAAGTTAGGGATTTTCCCAGTTTTCCAAGATTTTTCCTGACTTTGACCTTGACCTTGAAATCTGAATCGATTTTTGCCTATAAGGATATGAATCTTTAGTAAAAAAAATGTCATAACGACATATGAAAAATTGTGGGCTCCAGTCTGTTAACAAATAGACAAAGAAAGAAAGAAACAGGGGCTTAAACATTACCTCCTCTAACTTTGCTGGCAGAGCTAATGATGTACTGTAGCCATTCGCATTTTCCCATTTTTGTTTGACTTTTTATTTTTCACTTCCACACTATCATAGCACATGTGAAAAGCGAAAATGGAGCTGCACGAAATATGACTGCGAAAAAACTTGTACCAAATACGGAATCGGGCATATCATCACTTTTGATGAGCTGACATATACCTTTAAGGGTGACTGTGAATATGTCTTCGCAGAGGTAATGGAACACACTCATGTTTAGTCTTTGTGTTTTGTGTAAAAGGGGATACTGACCATGATATCTTGTAGGATTACTGTGGAAAGTCCTCAGAGGGATCTTTCAGAATTCTGATTCAGGATGTGGCATGTGAAGTAGCCGATAGCATCTGCTCCACGAACGCCAAGATTATTTTAGGGGTAGGGTATATACATTACCACTATTAAAGGATACTGAAATAATCTGACATCCAATAAGGTTGAAGGTTGTTTGTAAAACAGTATGCTGTTTCTTTCAGGGGGATCAAATTAAGTTGTCCGATGGCAAAGCTACAATTACCACAGACAACCCAAGGGATGATCTACCTTTCCATATCCAACCAATGGGTACATATATTATCATAGAGATAAATATTGGAATTACTGTCATTTGGAATAAGCAGACATCACTGATGATAAAACTTGACTATGCATACAAGGTGGGTGAGGCAATATAGAATATTTAGACTCTTTTATTTTTAATTCTTGGTTGCCATTTTATAACTATTTTGTTTTATTCCAGGAAAAAATATGCGGCCTGTGTGGGAATTATGATGACATTTCCAGCAGCGATTTGACTACCAGAAACCATCAAGAGGTGACGAGCCCATATGTTTTGGAAACAGAGCTGGAAAACTTCACCAGGCTGCCAGGATGCAAGCGAGCCTTCCGATCCTTGTGAATTATACTCGTACAGAGGACATGGGTGGACAACACTGCAAACATTATCATCAGTGATGTATTTTCTAATTGCCATTCAAAGGTAAAACTACCCATCATGTTAAAAGGCAGTGAACAATTACTGCAAAAGGTTTTCGCAATAATATCAATTGGCATACAATAATTCTTCGTTTTGTAACGGCTTAATTGAAAGGTGGAGCCCAAGTCCTATATCGAGGCCTGTAAGAGAGATACATGCGCCTGCCAATTCGGGGGGAGATTGTGAGTGCTTCTGCACAGTGGTGCAGGCCTATGCAGCAGCCTGTAATGAGGCAGGAGCCTGTATAAAATGGAGAACTCCCACATTGTGCCGTGAGTATATTGTGTTTCTTATAGGAGAAATGCCCAAAAATATTATATATAGATATATAAATAATCAGTTACAATCATAATTGTACTGTTTTGAAGGATTACCAAATAAGCACACAGATTTATATTGCACTAAAAGCTATGTTAACCATAAAACTTCAGATGTACCAGAAGTAGCTGGAAATCTTCCAGCACAACATGGACAGGCCAGAGAACTCCTGCACAATTGTTCAGACGTCTGCTGCACATGTCAGATGATTGGGTGTTATTGGACATTCTTTTAACAAAATGTGGGAATTTGACCATTTTGGAACCATTACAATTCATCCATTTTCTAAGCCTGCTTATTCCAGTTAATGGTAGAGATGGGGTACACCCTGGCAGGGGCACCACCAGAGATTTTGGGCCCCATGAAAAGAAATTTTACTGGACAACCCCCAGTATTATAATTGTATTAGGGGCTTCTCTGAGCCCCTGTCAATCATGGGCCCCTAGAATCCTTCTCCTTTTTCTCTGCACTTTTCAGCACTGCAAATCTGTCCCTCTCATAATAAACCAAATAATCCAAAATCTAGCCAAACTATCTTGTATTAAGCAAAAAAATCTGCCAATGGGGTAAGAAAAATGTACTTTATTTGCTTGGATAATTTGAAATCCATTGCCTTTCCTTGTTACTGGTTAAATCCATCTTGATATCGTTTATAGATATAGTACAGCTTAATAGTTGGAAAAACTTAAGAAAAAGTGGGATACATCTTCCCAAAATAAGACATTTTTTTTTCTTATGTAAAAAATGCTTGACAAGATGTTTTTTCTATTTAGACAAAAATTAAGTCAAATTTACTTACTTTTTTTTACTTTCTTAGATATCAGTTTTTGCAGTGTGGACACTCCTCCAGTCTTTCGCAGAGACAACACTGACAGACAAACTAATTCACACTCTCAATGGTTTCAAAATAAGAGAATCAATGATGCAGCCATATAATCTTATATTATGAAGATGCTACGCATGACTCAATAATTCTTTATATTTTAAGAATAAGTTCCTCTTTTGTTTTATTAGCAATATTCTGTGATTATTACAATCCTGATGGGGAGTGTGAATGGCATTACAAGCCTTGTGGAAATGCATGCATGAAGACTTGCAGGAATCCCTCAGGACTTTGCAACGATACGATTCCAGCATTAGAAGGTACAATAAACGAATGATGGCAATTATATATTTTGCTGTTCACTTCCATGTGTAAATAACGCTGAAGGTTCTCTAAGCTGGCTAGATTTCTGACTTGTATCAACACGGAACTTTTACAGGCTGTTATCCACACTGCCCACCTGAACAACCTTATTTCGAAGACACTACCATGACGTGTGTGTCACAGGAGCAGTGTGGCTGCTATGATGAGTTAATGAATCATTATGAAGAAAATGAGGAAATGCCATCAGATGAAATCTGCTACCGCTGGTATGACACTAGTCATTTTGAAAATGCTCCATAATTAATATGCATCCATGTTTTCAGCTTTGTTGCAGCATGCAATCTTTCAAGACAGCAAATTAACACATACTTGTGATATTTAAAAAGTGATTAGTTCAGTTTTGACTTGAAATTGTGACACGTTGAAAATGTATATAAAATCAATGAACCCCCCTTTTTTTTTTCTTTTTTTTAAGTTATTGCTCATCAACAACAATGAACTGCACCTACACTTTGTCTGGTGAGTAGGATACACATACGCATTACTCTGTAGCTCAAATTACTATCAGTAAACATGGAAATTATATAGAATTACACAGAATTATAAAGAACACAAACAATGGGAGGTAGAATCTTCTGAGATTAAAGGCAGCATTTTAGCTCTAATGCTGCAAGTGCCCATTGTATTAGTGGAGCAGATAACTGTAACAATTGTTCATTTCTGGAAACAAGCACCAAAATTGGAACACATACTCCTCAAACATTACTCTTTTGAAAAAACTGAGTATCCACTTGAATTTTCAGTAGGCGGCCAGGTAGGGGTCAATTGAAGAATTACACAGGGTAAAATATTAAAAATGCTCCAATCATATTGAAACATATTCCACATTATTTGCCTGATCATAAAGATTCTAAAAAGGTATAGTTTGGACTATCTATGACTGAATGTTATGGAGTTATGAGGTAAAAACAGCAGGAATGGTGACAAAGGTCAATTTCAGTTTGTACAGGGGTTAGAAGTTAAAGTTGCTCCAACTTTGGTAAACAGTGATGCAAATTATTGGTTGAACTAATAGGATTAATAAATTAAATAGTTTTGACTGTGTCGAATGCTTGGTCTGCAAGGTAAAGGTGGAGCAATGTCGACATCCATTGGATTCTATGACATGTGACATATGTTACCCTGTAACATGATAACTAAGCATGCCACATAGTGCAAACTATTCCTTTTAAAAACCTATGAACTCAACCAATAATTTGCATCACATTTTACGATATTTAGAGCAACTTTAACATCTGACCCCTGTACAAACTAATGCTGACCTTTGTTACCATTCTTGCTGTTTTTACCCCATAACTCCATAACATTCAGTCATAGATAGTCCAAACTATACCTTTTTGGTATCGTGATCAGACAAATAATGTGGTATAGCTTTCAATATGATTGAAACATTTTTAAATTTTGACCCCTGTGTAATTCTTCAATTGACCCCTACCACCACACTTACTTAAAATTCAAGTGGATACTCAGTTTTTTCAAAAGAGTAATGTCTAAGGAGTATTTGTGCCAACTTTGATGCTTGTTTCCAGATTTGAAGGATTCCTCTGTAAATATTCTGTTATCTGCTGCACTATATCCATATACATACAGGGAAACCTCATGAACGCGCGTAAATTGTGTTTTGGCTTTACTTGCGGTCGATTTGTGGACCTCAGAAATTTAGACTACTGTATAAAAGCCAATTCTGATTTGATTGTTGGGAGGGATCATCAGTGCGGAAGATTCTAGCCAATGATTTCGTCTTCCTCTTCAGGTTGCTGCACGTTACCGATGAGGGCGGATGATTCTTTGCAGCTAATTCTCAACAATTCACTGTTTTTGTATGTGACCTTCCTCTTTAGATCCTTATTGCTTGTCAAGATTGGGCTGGAATTTACGGGCGCGTGTATAAAGTCCAGCCCAATCTGAACCGGCAGTAAGGATCTAAAGAATCACATCCAAAAACTTTGAATCATCCAGAATCATCCGCACTGACAAAGCCCTTATCGCTGACGTGCAGCAGCCGGAGCAGGAAGAAAAAGATCCCGAACTCGCTCCAGATAAAAAATCATCCCCATCCAGGAAGGAATCACGATTCAAAGGGTTGAAACTATTGTAATATGGCAAGATAAGCTGATTTCAGGGAACTTGCGGTCCACAAAATGCCACCAGACAGTTTTCCTGTGTTGTTAAAAAAGTGTATGACACTGTTAAAAAAATACAAATTTATCAAATCATCTCTTCTTTTTCAGCATGTTATTGCATATATAATGGAACTAGATACGAATATAATGAGAACATCTATGAAAAGTCTGATGGAGATGGAACCTGTGTGAAAGCTACTTGCAAAGAAAATGGAACCATCGAGAGATCTAGATACCGTTGTTTGACAACGACATTGCCAACAACAACTACGCCACCGACCACCACCACCACGCCACCCACCACCACCACCACGCCACCCACGACAACAACCACACCACCCACCACTACAACCACGCCACCCACCACTACAACCACGCCACCCACGACAACAACCACACCACCCACCACCACAACCACGCCACCCACCACAACAACCACGCCACCCACCACAACAACCACACCACCCACCACCACCACCACGCCACCCACCACTACAACCACGCCATCCACGACCACAACCACACCACCCACCACTACAACCACACCACCTACCACCACAACCACGCCACTCACCACTACAACCACGCCACCCACGACAACAACCACACCGCCCACCACCACAACCACACCGCCTACCACCACAACCACGCCACCCACCACAACAACCACACCTCCCACCACCACAACCACACCACCCACCACCACCACCATGCCACCCACCACTACAACCACGCCACCCACGACAACAACCACACCACCCACCACTACAACCACGCCACCCACCACCACCACCATGCCACCCACCACTACAACCACACCACCTACCACCACCACACCACCCACCACAACCACTCCACCCACAACTACAACAACACAAACAACAATTGTAACAGGACCACATACAACTATTCCCTTTACCACGCATGTGACAGGAGAGGTGAAAAATGTAACAGTAACCACCATCACCACAGAAATAACCACTACAACCACACCACCCACCACCACAACCACACCACCCACTACTACAACCACACCACCCACCACAACAACCACGCCACCCACCACCACAACCACGCCACCCACCACCACAACTACGCCACCCACCACCACAACCACGCCACCCACCACCACAACCATGCCACCCACCACAACAACCACGCCACCCACCACTACAACTACTCCACCCACCACCACCACCACGCCACCCACTACTACAACCACACCACCCACCACTACAACCACGCCACCCACCACCACAACCACGCCACCTACCACCACCACCACACCACCCACTACTACAACCACACCACCCACCACAACAATCACGCCACCCACCACCACAACCACGCCACCCACCACCACAACTACACCACCCACCACTACAACCACGCTACCCACCACTACAACCACGCCACCCACCACCACAACCACGCCACCCACCACCACAACCACGCCACCCACCACTACAACCACGCCACCCACCACCACAACCACGCCACCTACCACCACCACCACACCACCCACCACCACAACTACACCACCCACCACCACAACGACACAACCTACCACTACAACCACACCACCCACCACCACCACCACACCACCCACCACCACAACGACCCCACCTACCACTACAACCACACCACCCACCACCACAACCACGCCACCCACCACTATAACCACGCCACCTACCACTACAACCACACCACCCACCACCACAACTACACCACCCACCACCACAACGACACAACCTACCACTACAACCACACCACCCACCACCACCACCACACCACCCACCACCACAACGACCCCACCTACCACTACAACCACACCACCCACCACCACCACCACAGCCACAACTATCACAACGCCTTGTTACTGTGTGTACATGGATCAAAAATTATCGCCTGGTAAGCAAAATTTTAATTTTTTTCTTTATTGTTTTTGTAGGTTTCATCATTGTTACACCTGTGCTTTCTGTGCCACATTGTGTACCTTCTGTATTATTGCTAGATCATATGAAATTTAAAGCATCAACTGTCGACACAAATATCTTTTTTTGGACCTCACATTGAAACACTAATAATTGTCTGTCAAAGTAATCAAGCCACACATCCTGATCTTGGGATTTCATTTAAAAATTTTGCTTTTTAAATAAGACGTGTTGTATGTCTTATAATTACATCTGACAGAGTAATTCACATAAATGACAACTGCAACCCCATTTTTTAATTTCCTTTAAAATTTCATTTAAATGGCACCAATTGTGATTTTGATCTTGCTGTCTTGGGTTTGTTCTGAAACCAGGTGAAGAAATCAGTGGAAAGAGCGATGAGGAAGGCTGGTGTTATGTTGCAGTTTGCACTTCAGAATGTGTAATTCAAAAGTTAAATTATCTGTGTACGACTACAAGGCCTCCAACAACAGCTACAACAAAGAAACCCCCAAAAAACTGTACTTATGAGATGCCACCAAGAGAGGTATTGAAATGTATAAAAATAACTAGATTTTTCTAGTATTACCAATTTGTCTTTTTGCAGTTTAATTCCTGTGATTAATATTGCAAGCATAAGCATAATTGAGTTACTGAATCAGTGGACGTGCTAAATATTTTATCGCTAATGCTGTTAAAACTATTGCATATTCAGTTTTGAAATCCAGGATTCTGATAGATACAGGGATGGACCACTGAAGTTCCTATTTTGGCCCGTGTTGGCATCTTGCAGTTATTCTAAGTGGGATGTGTCTCGTCTTGTTCAGGCAAGCATGTGTAAAGTGATTTTGTTCACATGTGACTGATGAAGCCTTATCGCGGTGCTGAGGTTCCTGGTAGCCTCCAGGGTCACAGTTGACTCTAGAGTAACTGTCAAACTGTCCCAAACAAGAATTTATAATTTCAAAATATTCCATATAAACAGGCTACAAAAACTAATTGGAGTACTTCATAAACAGTTATTTACGGTATTTCACAAATTCTGTGGATGTACATCAGCAGAGCATATTTTGCATGCATCTCCTCCATTACTGTGTATGTGGTGCTCACAACACAAAGGTGCACTCCAGGAAAAGTTTAAATTTGTTGAACTTTGACCACACAAATGCGCTGACCTTTGTATGTTCAGCCAAAGAATGTAAAGTAGGGTGGTGACAAGTGTTCACAATGGAGAAAAGACTAATGCTAATATGATATGTGTTGAATTGTACAATTGTACAATCAGGACCTTCAACATGCACTGGGGCGGTTTGCAGCCGAGTGTGAAGCGTCCGGGATGAAAATCAGCACCTCCAAATCTGAGGCCATGGTTCTTGACCGGAAAAAGGTGCTTTGCCCTCTTCAGGTCGGTGGAGTGTCCTTGCCTCAAGTGGAGGAGCTTGGGTATCTTGGGGTCTTGTTCACGAGTGAGGGACGGATGGAGTGTGAAATCGATAGACGGATCTGTGCAGCATCTGCAGTGATGCGATCGCTGTGTCGGACCGTCGTGGTGAAGAGGGAGCTGAGTCGGGGGGCAAGGCTCTCGATTTGCTGATCAATCTACGTTCCGATCCTCACCTATGGTCATGAGATTTGGCTCATGACCGAAAGAACGAGATCGCGAGTACAAGCGGCCGAGATGGGTTTCCTCCACAGGGTGGCTGGGCACTCCTTTAGAGATAGGGTGAGGAGCTCGGTCACTCGGGAGGAGCTCGGAGTCAAGCCGCTGCTCCTCCACGTCAAAAGGAGTCAGTTGAGGTGGCTTGGGCATCTTTTCCGGATGCCCCCTGGACGCCTCGCTGGAGAGGTGTTCCGGGCATGTCCCATTGGGAGGAGGCCCCGGGGAAGACACAGTACACACTATCTCTCGGCTGGCTTGGGAACACCTTGGGGTTCCCCTGGAGGAGGTGGGGGAGGTGTGTGTGGATCGGGAGGTCTGGGCGGCTTTGCTTGAGCTGCTGCCCCCGCGACCCAACTCCGGATAAAGCGGAAGAAAATGAATGGATGGATGGATGGATGAACTGTACAACAAATTGGTTTCCAGTCAAGCCTAATGTGAAAAATACATACAGAACACAATGCTAAAGTACCCTGTATGAGCATGGAATCAATGAAAGAGTGTGTAGAGAGAATGTGACCTTTTGACCCCTTGGAATAGGTCAATGTTAGCCATTTTTGAATTTGTCCAAGGTCTCTGTTCCAACAATGTTCCCTGTGAATTTGAAGACCCTGGCTTTAATAGGTATGGAGTTATGCTGAGCACAGACAGATGGACGTGCGCAAAGTCTTCACAATACCCGGTGGCCATATTTTGGCCTCGGGTAAAAATGCAAAGTTTCAGTGCAAATGTCAGCTTTCTATTCTACCCACAATAATGGGTGGTGTGGTTGTTGTGGTGGGTGGCGTGATTATTTGTGTGGTGCTGGTGGGTACTGTTACATTTCTAGTATGACATCACAAAGACTTCTTGTGTGTTTTATGGGGGTTGAATCTTTACTGAGGAAGCAGCACATAGTTAGGCTTGAAACACACAGCAAGTGTCACGCTGACATGACAGCGTCATTGCATGTTTTATTTAGGTCTCCAAGCCTTACAGACAGGCAGCATGATTGACACGTCTCAGATGCGTGTGTTTTGCGTGGTGTGGATGCCATTCCTGCGGAGAATGGACTCAGGGCCTATTTTTTTTATGCTTGAATCGAACAGCACGCTGCTAAATAGACATAAATGTGATTTGTAATGATTATTAGATATAGAAATTATTTCCCCAGTCGAAGCCCATTGGTGGATACTGGGGTGAATGCGAGGCTGACAGCAGTCAGTGACCTTGGTGCAGCTGTGGCGGTATTGACAGGCACAGGTGAGAGCTGGGAAATTGCAACTTAAATAGCATTCCCAATTAGTAGGAAGTGTTTGGTACATTATGATGAGAGTGAAGCATGAAAAGTGAAGCGAAGAGTACGACAGCTCGAGATGTCTGCACGAATTAGCTTACAGGTTCGGTCCATTGCAAGGCTGCTATAATGTGAACACATCAAGGAGGGGATGGTCTAGTGCAGTGATTTTCAACCTTTTTTGAGCCGCGGCACCCTTTTTATATTTACAAAATCCTGTGGCACACCACCAACCAAAATAATATTATAATTCTATTACCTCTGGTTTTGCGCAAAACCCAATTATCGCAATAGAAAATCGATACAGAAAACACCGCATTTCGAAAATCCTCAAGCATTTTGCGCTCTGATCTCAAGTGTTTTTTTTAGACGTGTCGACACTTTTATTCACAATAATCTGCCACTCTAATATTCACGGAGCGCATAGGCTGCCTTCAGCGAACCCAGTTGTGAGTGAGAAGGCCCAAGTCTGACCACGGTGACATCAACGGAGGTCAGGCCGCCTTCCCCGCACACCTCCACAGCCAATGCGGTTTCTCCTTCCCCAGAGGAGCCATGCTCCGTGAGCAGCTGAGATTCACGCTGTAGTCAGCAAAAAAAACAACAACAAAAAAGTAAATCCAAATGAAAGGTAGCTTTCGCTATATTGCCTCGATATCCCCGTCTTGTCTTTTTTCTTTGGTGGCCCACCGTCTCCATCTGCGTCTGAATTTTGTCCAGGATCCCGATTGGCATTTGCATTTTCTCTTTTCAAAAATTTCTCCATCACTGTCACTTGCTCCTATTACACTGCCACTGTCATGTGTCACGTGTCACGCAGCACTAACTCAACTATTATACTATAGTACAGCGCTTTGCTGCCATCTACTGGAATAAAAGAACATTGCATCATCTGCCACACTATTACAGCACATACACCCGATAATGGTATTTGATAATTGCCCACAGCACCCCTGATGAACGATCACGGCACCCTAGGGTGCCGCGGCACCCCGGTGGAGAATCACTGGTCTAGTGGTTAAGCGTTGGGCTTCAGACCAGAGGATCCTTGGTTCAAATCCCAGCCTGACCGGAAAATCACTAAGGACCCTTGGGCAAGGTCCTTAATCGCCAAGTTGCCCCCGGTGTGTAGTGAGCAGATTGCATGGCAGCACCCTGGTATCTGTGTGTGAGTGTGTTTGTGTGAATGGGTGAATGTGAGGCATAATTGTAAAGCGCTTTGAGCATCTGATGCAGATGGAAAAGCGCGCTACAAATGCAGTTCATTTATTAAAACATTTGACAGCTGTCAACACTTGTGACTTCTTGTTTCCTGTGCAAGACAGTCCTTTTGAGCTACAAATTCCAAGTGAAAATATGAAAGCCTACTTTCCATAAGATTTTCTATTGAAGAATGAATGAAGATTTATTGTTAACATCACAGAATTATTAAAAGAATGGTTTTGTCCTTCACAGCATGGTGAGACATGGGTACCATGCAGCTGTATTATGAACACCTGTGAAGATGGCGTTGTGATTTCGAATCACAAAGATTGTAAAGAGCCAGTCATACCAATATGTGCAAATGGGTATCCGCCAGTCAGGGTTTTTGATGATCCTGAGGAATGCTGTTTTCACTTTGAATGCCAATGTAAGTTCACATGATAATATTTCACATTTTTTGTGTAAAGTATAATGATAAAAGTTTGAAATTAACCTCATTTTGAAACAATGGCAAAATAACTTTATCAAATGTGTTGCAGATATCTTCACCGGATGGGGAGATGGTCATTATGTGACGTTTGATGGCACCTATTACACACATCATAAAAACTGCACATACGTGTTGGTCAAAGAGATTACGATTAAATACCATTTCAAAATACTTATCAGCAATCAACACTGTGATTGGAGTAAAGATGTGGCCTGTGTCCGCACCTTGACTGTGTTCTACAACAACTATATAATTATTCTCAAGCAGGTCCAACACATAAAGTTCCTGGTAATGACAAACACAACAATTATTTTATTTCTTTACTGTATACAGACCAGGTAGCTCAATGGAATAAGGAGCTGGGCTACCAATATGTGGACTTAGGTTTGATTTCTGGCTGCACTACCTGTCTGTGTCCTAAGACAAGGTGAATTAGCTGCATTGTCCCAGTCCACCCAGCTATAAATGGGTACTGGCCTCAGCTGGGGAAGTAACAAGAGGTGGATCCGGTGGGTGGCAAAAAAAAAAAAAAGAAAAGATGTGAAGAAAAAAATATATGAAAGAAAAAAATAAAAGATAGGAAAAAGTTACAGAAGAAAAATAAAACAAGAAAGTTTTGAACTTTAACTTAACGTTTTACACAATGTCTTAGTTATTATCTTCCACTGAAAAAAAGCTGAACATATTTCACTGTGTTCAGCAATATGAAATAATCTTTACACTTTCATCTGTGCATAGAAATAGGATAAACATCTATGATCTGCATGATACTATTTTAATTAAAGTGTTTTTGGATATTCCTGACCAATCTGTCAAAAATTCACTGGTGATTATGAAAGATATGATTTACAAGAAAAATTAATATTTGACTTTGAAAATTTGTCTGTTTTATGTTAGTATTCATGATAGAAAGAGTTGCTTACTATTAATACAAACAGATAATAATTTCATATCAGCAACAGTATTACAATGTCATTCCATGAATGAGCGGAATCCACTCAGTGGATTGCCCAGTTGTGATGAATCAGAATCAAACATTTCTGGATCCACCCATCTTGTCTGTCGGGAGTCACAGTCTAATCTATTTCACACTGAGTAATCGAATCATAATCACCAGCAGCAATGGGCCACAAGGCCTACATAGACTTTACTTCTCTTTGTTCTATGTGTCTGTCAAATAGCTGGATTTGTTTTATTATGAATATGGAGAATATGAAGCCTCTTTCAGCAGAATCACGCTGGTGTTCCAATTCTTTAGGTAAGCATCAACGGTGAAAATATTTACCCATCATACAACCATGACGGCATTATTATCACGACAACATCAATTGAGTTAATCTTGAGAATCCAGGAAATCCATCTGTTCCTGGTGTTTACGGAGAATTTATTCTCCATTGAGTTGCCGGCTACACTTTTCCACGGGAACCTTGAGGGACTTGGTGGTAAGATTTTGAACAATAAATCTCAGATTGTATAAATATTACACTGAAGTATATACACAGAACTACATTCAATACAAAAGTGCAAAACTGTTGTAGCATGTTCACACGACTTGTAATAGTTGCTGTGTTAATGTTTCTTTTCACAAGGTAAGGCTGACAACGACTCGAGCAATGATTGCTATTTACCAAATGGTGAGGCTTCTACAGACTGCTCTAGGATGGCAGATGAGTGGCTTGTAGATGAACACAAGGAAGAATATTGTGTGGAACCCCCACCTCCGCCCACACCAGGCCCAGACTGCAATGTAAATATCTGTGAGGTGTTGAAGTCCAGGTAAGAATTTACAGTGTGGATTTCATTCATTTCTTTCAGTAGCATTCTCTGGATTAACATTTTGTATTGTCTTGGTTTGTCCATCAAGCGTGTTTGAGGCATGCCATGGTTCAGTTTCAGTAGACGTCTATTATAATGCCTGTAAAGCTGATCCCTGTAAGAGTTGTTGCTTTCTGGAGGCATACGCTCAGATGTGTTCCAGCCTTGATATGTGTGTGCACTGGAGGAATCACACAAGTGGAGTGTGTGGTATGAAATCTTTGGTTTTTGTACAAGGCAAATATTGCTTTCACAGATGTCTAAATTAGTATTTCATCTTTCAAATCCATTCTCTCGTATTGCAGAATACCAGTGCCCAGGAAACAAAGTTTATAAAGCTTGTGGACCAACGTTTGAGGAAACTTGCAATGCAAGGTAACAGACCAGTTCTGTGTCAAGTTAAGAAATGTTATGATAGTTTGTGAGGTGGATTTCAACCGTATGACACTTTGCACTGAAATATGGGTGATTTCTCAGCAACAGAATTACAGTGAGAGCAAAAACTGGCTACATCTTTGCCCAACAACAAAATGTTGCTGTATTTATATTTCTGTTGCCGTAGAATATCCCATGTGTATCATATGTTATTTTATTTATGAAATAACTATGTTTTTCCACCATCAACTTAGGCTCAATGAAGAGCAAAATGAACAGTGTAATGGAATGGGACTTTTGAATGATCCAGGCTGTACTGCAATGGTGGAGGGATGCTACTGTTCAGATACAATGACCATGTTCAGCCCAAGCTCTGACATTTGTGTCTCATCCTGTAAGAGTATTTCCTGTTATTACTGAATGCATCTCATTTCACCATGTTGACTCTAACTGTGAAATCAGGCAAAGCTCGTCTGTTGAACTGCTTTACTGAAGTCAATGAAGGGTCAAGATACAAAAATGTAATGTTTGTTTTATTGTTATAGGTTGCACTGGACCTGATGGCAATCCTAAAGGGGTAAGGGATACATGATTCACTTCAGTAATTAATGGTTTAACCCCTGCCATTTTGATGTTATGAACATTTATATGTCATTGCTGTAACAGCATGGTGAGAGCTGGCTGTCTAACTGTGAGCGCTGTTACTGTGAAGAGTACACTGACAGCGTTATGTGTGAGCCCATTAAATGTCAGCCTCAAATGCCAGTAACCTGCACAAAGGACGGGGAGGTATTGACCAACCAGACAGTTGACTGCTGCACAAAGCAGGTTTGCGGTAAGTAACTGAAGGTGCCACAGATAGGGGAAACTGGGCACAGTGGATCAGAAATGTTGTTTTGTGGAAGCATAAACACATTATGCATAGGTTTAGGTCATTCTATTGTGGATTTAATACAGCAAGTTATTGTTTATAAGGCTGTGTTATTTATGTCTCCCCAAGTGTAATTTACAGGTGTTGAAAATTGATTTTAAAAGTTTTGATTCACTGTGCCCCGAACACTAATTCACGGGGAACAGTGAATCAACTTAGAATATAATGAAAAAACACATGATTATAAAGATTTCTTCAAAATTATTAAATATATGCTGATGCATATACAAACTATAATCCAGAAAACCAGCTATGTAATGTGTGAGTGTCTGATATAGTGATATAAGTCCTTTAGAAACTATTAAAAATACAACTGTCATCATTTCTGTTCAAACGTGAAAACAGTTGTTTATATACACAAATTATCGAAATAATTCATGGAAAAATAAATGTATAAGCTTCAACAAGTATTATTTGTCATCCACTTGATACTGGGACTTAGTAAATCACTTTCTAGACTGATTCACTGTGCCCCGGGTGCATGTGACACACGAATCATGTTATCAAATAGCCGATAGTCTGGAGAAGACATAACACATGCTCAACAGTTAGACGGGGTAGTCTTCTAACTAGTAACATTTTTTGGGCCACCTTTCCTCTGTTGTGAGACTCAAATAAAAAGGCACTGACATCCACAAAATTTACTTTTGCTAGGAAAAAAAACTGACTTCACCTGCCACTTAGTTTTACCCTTAATGTATCCAAAAATAAAAAACTAATTTATAAGGGGGTGTCTTTATGCATAATAATATGGCATAACTGCTGCAAATATATATGTAGTTTTACAGATATAGCTACTGATGCACTGTGCCCCTTTTATGGCTTATATCCCAAAAACCCAGAGGCTGTACAACTTTAAAAATCTTGGGTTGATAGCCTTTCCAATGAAACAAAAGTCAAAGTAAATGTAAAAATCACTGGAAGGTATTTACATTTCCATATGGCCCCAGATTGTTTTAATTTGGTGTTTGGGGTTAATTTCAGATGCCTGGCGCTTGTTTTCAGTGCAGAAAGTTCCCTGTTTAAACCCCACCCCTGCCATATTTCTCCATGTAATGTGGTGCTGCATCAGGAAGGGCATAAAACTTTTGTCAATTCAACATGCAAATCTGCCTCAGATTTGCTGTGGTGACCCAGAGTGGAAAAAGCAAGGGAGCAGCCGAAGAGTTCATTTTAGTTAGTTACCTTATCTATAGTCATGATGCCAGTCAGAGCTCTACTCTACAGTGGGTCCATCTCTATTTCAGCTTTGTCATAAGCACACAAGCATGAAGAAACCCATGAGTGCAAGTTTGGGAAGATCAATGTTGGGTTGTAATTACAACCTCAGTGCTAGATGCTGTTGAAAACTTTGCCACACCACAGTTTTGACCCAAGAAATGTCATCAGTATTCATCTGTCTGTCTGAATTAATTCAGCTGCAATATTCATCAGAGGTGGTATGAAGTCACCATCAAGTCACTCACAAGTCATGAATCAGAAAGTCACAAGTCAAGTCTCAAGTCATATTGACCATCAACTGTTTTGCAAGCTGACTTGAGACTTGACTCGGGACTTGTAGATTGATAACTTGAGAATGACTTGACAGTGACTTCATCCCACCTCTGGTAGTCAGGACATTTTGCTCATTGGGTTTTCATTTATATTCACATTCCAGAATGCAACGTTAAATACTGCCCTGTGCCATCTGTACTTTGTGAATTGGGATTTGAGTTAAAGGTGACAATGCCAGATGATAGTTGCTGCCCAGTTTACACATGTGGTAAGTTATGTATATAATTTCAGCTGCATTTGATTTGTGTGTGCAAAACTTAAATTTAATGTGTTCTCAATCATTTTTTTAATCCAGTTCCCAAACTTGTTTGTGTCTACAATAACACTGAGTACAAGGTAAGCATTTTGGTTTTACTCATATGTCTATATGTAAAGACAGAAAATCATATAAAAAGATTACATTAAATTTTAACATGTTTATATCGAGCCAAATCACGACAAAGTCTCCACAAGACACTTCACAAAAGCATGTTCCAATCATCATGAGCAATATCTGTGAAAGGATCCACACTTCTCTTACCCCTTACACAACAGGCAGCATAACACCAAAATAACAAGATCGCCACAAGAACTACCCGATAAAAGTCACAAATAGCACAATAAATAGTCTTTATGTTCCTGTTCCTGTTCCATTTCGTGGAAGTTGACCCGTGACTGCTGACCATTACAAAAAAAAAAAAAAAAACTGCTGTTACTTTTGCTTCTTTCACTGCAGAAATATTTGCCCTAATTAAAAAGAGCAGCAGAATCACACATCATATGCTTTTGACCTTTCTCCCCCTCAGATAGTGCAGCAGATAAGAGAATATTTAGAGTGGATTCCTGCAAATGGTGATACAAGCATCACATTTGGCACAAATACACTTTAGACATTACTCTTTTGAAATAACTGATTAGCCACCTGAATTTTCAATAGGCAGCCAGGTAGGGGTCAAGTGAAGAATTACACAGGGGTCAAAATTAAAAGATGCTCTAATCATATTGAAAACTATATCACATTGTTCGTTTGATCATAATGATTCCAAAAAGGTACAGTTTGGACTATCAAAAAAACAAACAAACAAAAAAAAAACAGCAAGAATGGTGACAAAGGTCAGTTTCAGTTTATACAGGGATCAAAAGATAAAGTTTCCCCAATTTTGGTAAAAAGTGATGCAAATTATTAGTTGAGTTAACAGAGTTTTAAAAAGGAATAGTTTGGACCATGTGTCATGCGTAGTTATCATGTTACAGGTTGACATATGTGACATGTCATAGAATCCAATAGATGTTGAGCTTGTTTGACCTTTACTTTGGAGACCAAACATTCAGCACTGTCAAAACTATTCCATTTATTCATCCTATTAGCTCAACCACTAATTTGCATAACTTTTTACCAAAATTGGGGCAACTTTAGCTTTTGACCCCTGTACAAACTAAAACTGACCTTTGTCACCATTGTTGCTGTTTTTACCCCATAACTCCATAACATTCAGTCACAGATTGTCCAAACTATACCTTTTTTGAATCGATAAGATCAAGCAAATAATGTGATATAGTTTTCAATATGATTAGAGCATCTTTTAATTTTGATCCCTGTGTAATTCTTCAATTGACCCCTACCTGGCTGCCTATTGAAAATTCAGGTGGCTAATCAGTTATTTCAAAAGAGTAATGTCTAAGGAGTATTGGTGCCGAATTTGATGCTTGTATCACAATTTGCAGGATTGTTTCAGTTATCTGCTACACTAACAGCATGAAAATGTGGAGCTCCACTTTCTCCATGTTTTAATTCTACTGCCACTTGGTCCTCATCAGACTGTCCAACAGAGACTATTGGTTCATGCATGGTATGCCACACCTCCAGTTTGTTTCTGGACATTAAAGCAGTTAAAGGTTTTTTTTTTTTTTTTACTTTTTAACATCACCATAGTCGCCTTCCTTATCCCTTTACGGGGCGTCTCTGAGGACATTTGGGGAATTTACCCATGTAATTCTTTGGTGTCACTGATTTTATGTCATTACACATGAAATTAAGATTTGAGGAGCTGAGTAAGGCCAAACTATCAAACTCTCCAGGACTCAAGCCGCCTTGAGTCCTGGCAACCATTCAGGCAGACCACCAGTCCATCCCAACCTATCAAAAGTAACAATTTATCTATAGCAGTAGGGTGAAACGCGGGCATCCCTTTAGCTTTCTTCGGGTGCTGGAGTGCAGAATGTGATGACATGTTGGATCATACCCAAAGAAACACAGCATATGGCCAAAATGTCATCGCTGTGTACCCTCACATTCATTTGACACAAAGTCGTTCCAGCAGTATCCAAGGATCCTCTGTAGAGACCTAGTGCCAAAAACATCTCGTCATCGCCTTTGGCCATGTCCAAATCTGGTTGATGTCCAAGTCTGACAACCATACAATGAGACAGGAAGCACCAGAACCTGAACACCTGGACCTTTGTTCTCCTGCAAAAGAGATTATGTGTTGTATGCATATATGTGTCATGCCAAAAAATACCATTGCATATATTCTGTTACCTTGATGAGACAAAGTCATGTTATAACTTCATGTAATGGTACTTGTATTTTTTACAGACTGGTCATCCTGTTCCCCAAGACCCATGCGGATCATGTGTCTGCTCTGCAAGGACAAATCCTGAAACCAAATTACAGTACACTGACTGCACGACAAATCCATGTAACGTTCTCTGCTCAGAGGTACTTTTTCATGAAAAACAAATGCTGGTATTGACATGATACCTGCTTTGAATGATACCTGTAATGCCTAAAGGATCAATGTACATAAAATAGAATAATTTTTTTATATATATTATTTATTCCATTTCTGCCACAAGCCCAGTGCAGTGTTTCATGGCAGTTAGTACCTGTCACAACTTTAAAAGAAATTACATTGAAAATTTTAAACAGAAGCACCTGTTCCTCTGGATGATTCTCAGACTACACCGTAAACATTTCATCAACATTATCATCATCCTCAACCACTTATCTGGGATTGAATCACGGGAGCAACAGCTCCAGTAAGGAACCCCAAACTACCTTTCCCGGGCCACATTTACCACCTCTGACTGGGGGATCCCGAAGTGTTCCCAGGCCAGTGTGGAGATATAATCTCTCCACCTAGTCCTAGGTCTTCCCCGGGGTCTCCTCCCAGCTGGACTTGTCTAGAACACCTCTCCCGTTTGGTTGGTTCCCCATTTTCCTCTCCTGAGGTGCAGCAGGGTCCTCCAGAAGCACCTTGGTGCTGACCGAAAGTACTTCTCCATGGTACTTCTCTGAACTCTTCCCACCCCTGGTGCTTTGCCTCTGCCACAACAGAGGCTACTGCTCATCGGGCCTGTCGGTACCTTGCAACTGTCTCCAGTGTTCTCCGAGATAATATATCCATGATTCAGCTGGACGGCTTGCCTGACCACCAGTGTCCACCATGGTGTTCGAGGGTTGCCGTCCCTTGAGGTACCTAAGACTTTCTGTCCGCAGCTCCTCACTGCAGCTTCAGCAATGGAAGCTTTGAACATTGCCCATTCTGGTTCAATGCCCCCAACCTCCATAGGGAAGCCAGAAAAGCTCCGCTGGAAGTGTGAGTTAAAGATCTGTCAAACAATGAGCTCCTCCAGACATTCAGAGTTCATGCGCACTATACGTTTGTGCTCACCAGGTCTGTCTAAAGTCCTCCCCCACCCTCTGATCCAACTCACCACCAGATAGTTATCAATCAGTCATCACCCTTTGGTTTAGGGTGTTATGGTACCATGTATAGGTACCATATACATTTTTTAGCATCCTTATGTTCAAACATGGCGTTCGTTATGGACCGTCTATGACTAGCACAGAAGTCCAATGACAAACAACCACTCAGGTTTAGATCAGGGAGGCTGTTCCTCCCAATCATGCCTCTCCAGGTGTCTCTGTCATTACCCACGTGTGTGTTGAAGTCCCCCAGCAGAACAATGGAGTCCCCCACTGGAGCCCTATGCAGGACTCCAGCCAGGGACTCCAAGATGGCAGAATACTCCAAATTCCTGTTCGATGCATATGCACAAACGACAGTCACAGCTTTCTCCCCAGCAACCTGAAGGAGCAGGTAGGCAATCTTCTTTTCTACCGGGGTAAACTCCAATGCAGTGTCGCTCTTGTGAGTATACCCACACTCGCACGACGCCTCACACCCTGGGCAACTGCAAAGAAGAATAAGGTCCAACCCCTATCAAGGAGAGTGGTTCTGGAGCTGACTCTGTGCATGGAGGCGAGGCCCGCCAGATCTAACTGGTAGCGCTCAATCTCCCGCACAAGCTCCGGCTCCTTCACCCACAGAGAGGTAATGTCCCATGCCCCCTGAGCTACCTTCTGCTGCCAGGGCCTGGTCTGTCAAGGCCCTTGACTTTCACTTAGACTCATGGGACAGCGCACCCGACCCCAACGGTGATGGTTTACGGAGAGGGAAACATTTCATTGCAACAACAAATTATTTGTGTAAAAACTGCTGACAGGAGGATTATCCAGCATAACAGAGGAAAGAGGAAATGAACTGATAAGCAATGATTACTAAATATTTAAATTCTGTTTCCTCATCTAGGGCTATGAGTATGAAAGTGTCACTGGACAATGCTGTGGACAATGCAAACAAAAACGCTGTGTTTTTGATTATCCTGGCATCGATACTCCAGTTGTTATTGATGTGAGTACTTTATATTGAAATACCTGATAGAATCTTTTTCCTTCTTCTGTAGCATTAAATAGGATGCTGTTTACTCATGTACACTAACTGACCTCCTCTCCGCCTCTGACCTCTGACAGCCTTCTAATACATGGACACCACCAAATGAGAGCTGCACCAAGTACAGTTGTTCAAAGGATGGTGATAACTTTATTGTCATTAAGACTGAAACTCCATGTGCTGACTATAATCCAGATAACTGCATTCCGGTGAGTATTTATTTTATTTTATTTTTAAAAAAATTTTATTTTGTTGTTGTTGACCTTCTTCTGGCATAAACAGACAACATGTGATTGCAGGAATACAAAGATCTGCGAAAACACTTGATTAGCCTAAATGAGAAACACCTGTATCTATCAGTAGAACCTGTACAACTAGGCATCAAGGAGACTGTAGTCCTATATGTAACAGACTATAATTCAAACATACTGTGTCCATTTGCCCTGCTGAGACACCCTATAAAACCTTGTGTGCCAGAGAGACGCTGCAGTCAAGACGACATGGAGAAACCACATGACAACAATTGGAAATGAACATTATACTACCAAAATGTACATTTTTATGCCTTTCATCACACTTATAAGAGACTGCATCCATGAGACCTTGAAAATTTGCGAGAACAAATATTCCAGATATTTCATGTCTGCTACTTTTAACCTGTGTGGATCTTCATCAACGCAAACTGAATTTCAGACATCTTACATGTATTACTCTGGAACAAACACCACAAACTGTGTTTTAAAGGACAATAAGCAGGACGTTAAAGAGCAAACTTCACTTTCCACCACAATGACATAAACAGGAAGCGATTGCAGCTCACGGCAATGCCCACTGAAAATAACAGAGAAACGGCCTGAGATTCTCGCATGTTTACATAAAACAAACATAATAACAGTGTCTAAAAACCTAGATAATATATTCACGAGAGTTTTAAGCACAATGTACAAAGACTTTGACCTTGCAATGTTGATGCTGTTGTCCGTGTGCAGCGGTTAAATTGCAGCGTTATCTGAAAGTCTCAATGCAGTTCTCAATCTTACTGAGATCTCACAGAGCAGCGAACTCTCTGAGATTTTATGGGATTTGAAACCTCAATAGGGGGAACAATGACAGTCAAGCATCTAGCACATAATATACAGTGTTTATAGCAAAATAACATAAATCCTAATAGAAATGGGTCCTATCAAGCAACTGCCATCATCAAATAGAAAATAGGAAAAAAAACAGTTATAATTCATTCGTGTTGGTCAATTATGAACAATAGGTATACATGAACTGGTTTTTAAGTAACAAATATAACGCAATGGTAAAATACCCTTGGCAGTATGAATGTACCTTTGAACAGCATCTGCAGGAGGGCGTGCATGTGCGCATACAAGACCGGATATTACCTCTGACCATGTGTAATGTGCGTGCACGCTGACGTCCGCAAGATGTCTTGTAAATCACTCCAGAGGTGTTATCAGGTCACAAAAACAGTGTTTTCAGTTTTACAAGTTTTACATTTTTCGCTAGCTTTAACGTAATATATGAGAAACATGTTAGATTTACACAGAAACGCAGCGGTTTCAGTGCAGATTCCACCGTGTTGGATTAGCAGCCAGAAGAGAATCCAGCCAGTGATATCACGGTGCCTCTCCACTGTGATTGGTTGTCACTATGTCCTCCTCAGAACCCCCCCCCCCCCCCCCCCCCCATAAAAAAGCATCTTTGCATGATTCATGCTGTCGGCCATGAGCATAATGATAGGAAACAGAATGTGACCTTTTGACTTCTCAAAATAGGCCAAGGTTAGCCATCTTTGAACGTGTCCAAGGTCTGTCCCCCAAGAATGTTCCCTGTGAATTTGAATACCCTTACAATAGTAGGACTGGACTTATGCTGAGGACAGACAGACAGACACACAGACAGCCGGACGGATGCAAAGCCTTCGCAATACCCGATGGCCATATATTGGCCTCAGGTAAAAATACATGATGTGAGAATTAGGTGGGGCAGAAGAAGGGCTACGGCTGCCAAAGTTTGAGTAACTCTGCCCCTAACAGATGTATTGTCACTCCAAACTTTATTTGAAACTGGAGCAGTGATGAAGATTAAGAGGTTTTATATCATATCCAGAAATATTTAGCTCTGGTTTTGCTGTTACACTAAAAAATATCAGTGACACCAATCACTTCTGTGTGTGTGTGTGGGGGGGGGGGGGGGGGGGGGGGGGTACATAACTACATATTTTACAGTTCATATTTGTCTGTATAACAGGGAACTGAGACAACCTATGCGAATGGCTGCTGCAGAAGTTGTAAGTATGAGTTTACGCAATTTTGATTCCTTGTATGTCTAGTACGTGAAGAATTGACAATAGCCGACTTTGACTTTGAAAAAACAAAATAAATATGAGATTATATATGAGATTATATATTAAATGAGGTTATATATTAAACAAGTTTACCAGTGTCTTGTATGATTCTTCTTAAAAGCAAGCATGTGGTAGATCACGTGTATTTCATGCCATATCTCACAGGCTTGCGGTCAACCAAAACCTGTAACACACATAAAAACCTTATATTTATATTTATCTAATCGATACATCTCTCCATGCGTCCATGTGTTATAAATTTTGTTTTATGAAAGCCACTGAAATGATATTGTACTTGGGCATGTTTCCTCAATTTCAGGTGTCCCTCTTCAGGACTGTGCAGTTACGAAAAATGTCACCCGTCTGAAGATTGATGACTGCATATCCAAGAATGAAGTAGAACTGACGGGTTGTGCTGGAACTTGTGGGCTTTCATCATCAAGGTGAGACACAACTCTGCCAAATATGAGGTACATTCAGAAAGTATCCAACCTCTGACTGTAAAAAATAGAATTACTCACCTGGGGGTCTGAAATCCTATTCCCCTTTGACGTAATCTCCTTGGGACTGCACACACGTCTCCCAGCGGTTCTGCCGTTATGGGAAGCATTTCTGGAAGGCCTTTTCTGGAATGGTGTCCAGCTGGGCTGTTATATTCCACATGATGTCTTCTAGCAACTCAAATCGAGTCCCTTTTCGTGTATTTTGATCTTGGGGAACAGCCAAAAATCAGAGGGAGCCATGTCTGGACAGTAGGGAGTCTGAAAAATCACAGGAGTGTTGTGTTTGGTCAAGAAAGCCTGAATCAGATGAGCAGAATGTGTGGGTGGGAAATGCCAGACGCAGTTGCGTCTGTTCTGCCGTTAGCAGCTTCGGCACAAATTTTGCTGACACTCTCATGCCCAATTCCTCTGCCAAAATGAAATGTATCAAACCTGTGCTTATCCCCACCTCATCCTCAAGTTTTTAGATGGTGACACGGTGGTCATCCTTGATCGAAGTATGTATTCTGTCAATTGCTTGGTCACTTCGGCTTGTGGATGCACAGCAGAATCAGTGAAAAATGAATGTTGACAATGTTAAATTAACACTGCCAGTGTCTATATATTCCTCACTGACCCAGTGTGGACCCATTTAGACACTGTCAGTGTTCATTTAACACTGGTGATTTTGCTGTGTGGCCTACTGGAACATGCTTGGATCTCTACTGATGTGTGCCCATTTTTAAAGTGGTTATACCACTCTTATTTGCGTTAGGCTCAGGGCATTATCGCCAAGAGGTTTCCCACTTGGGCATCAACAAGCTTTTGGCAAAAATATGAAGCAACACCTTTGCTCAAGTTGTTCTGTCATGTTATAGCAAATGAGAATTTGACCAGTGCTCAGTATACGTGTTCACCCTAAGGCTGACTGCTAGCGACTGATGCACTCTGGACAGGAAAAATTCACACATGTGCAAGAAGGTTCCCTGCACCTCCCCACCAAACGACAACTCACACACTTCATTTATTTCCATGTTATAAAATAAGGTTGGATACCTTTTGAATGCGCCTCATATATACTTCATGAATCATATTGAAGAATGTGAAGAGCAGTGGTGGGCACAGTTACAATAATTAGCTAACCACTAATTAGCAAAGCCTAATTTCCCATTCAGGGATTATATTTTCAGATAACTGAAAACCATTTGTGGACCAGTTATCTTCCACTAAGTATAGTTCAGTTCGACACCTCAGAATCGTTATTGTGACAGTAGCACACAGATAGAATTTTGGTGCCTAGGATGGGGAGGATATTGCCCAGATTAGGAAAACTGGGGCCTTCTCCTGGAGCCAGTTCCTGGGCGGGTGGGGGGTCGGCCGGGAGCTCACAGGTGAGCATAGATGGGTCTACAGTTGTGGGGCTTGGTTGGGTTCACCCCCAAAGAAACGACATGGTGTGATCTCCATGTGGCCACAACACCTACAACGAGAGTGTAAAAGGACCTGGGGTGATGTTCTATGGACAGTGGACAGGGGCAAATGCCCACACAGGCTAGCTCAGTTGTGAGATTTGGGCAGATAATCTAATAAATATATGTTGAATGGACGCTCCTGTTGAATTTTATTGGTTCATTCATTTATTTATGTATACAGTCATCCCGCAACCCAGTCCCGAATAAGCGGTTGAAGGGGTTTGTATGTACCATATTTTTCGGACTATAAGTTGCACTTTTTTGCATGTTTTGGCCAGGGGTGCGACCTATACTCCAGAGGGACTTATAAATGAAAAATATACCAGTAGATTCTCAATTAATTTACTGTAATAAAAAATTTTACGTGACAGAGTTGCTCTATGTTTTAAAATGGCCACCGGAAACGGAAATGCAATGCATCATGGGCACTGTAGTATGGCGGCGCCCTATAGGTCACGCTGGTCGCGATAACCAATCAGAGAACAGAACATTGGACGCGTATTCCTCACCTCACCAAGACAATGATTGTGAAACAGGGTGTGAAGCAGACGAACTCGGTGCTTGCTGTTATTCTGGGAGGGCTAACAAAACAGCTTCAACCCTTGGATATCAGTGTGAGCAGAGTGTTTAAGTTGACGCTGAGAGCTGCGTGGGAGCACTGGGTGAGCAACGGCAGAGGATTAGCGTCTGCACTTGGAAGGAGCTGGCCTCAACACCACAGGGAGGTCATGAGCTGCGCAGGTAGGTGTTGCACGAACATCGGCAGCTGACTGGTGTGTACTATGGTCCACAGCGGGTAATATGTTAGAAAACAACCGTTCAGCGATGGTGCGGGTTATGGTTCGGCTCGCAATGTGGTCCGCAAAATGCAAACATATCCGTAGGTAAAATGCAGCTCACGAGAGGGCGCTCAAGGCTTGTGTGACTGTTCCTGTGACTTCTGACTACCATAGAAAAATAAAAATTTCAACATTACTGATAACTTAAGACAATGGAGAAGGCCAGAAAAAATACCACCAAAAAGAAAATCATACTCTGCAGATTACAAGTTGCGACTAGTGAAATATACATCCGAAAACGGTAGCCGTCACAATATTATCATCTGAACTTTTCATGTTAAGTTAACATACCTGTATGTCCATGCGACTTATAGTCCAGTGCGACTTATTTATGGTTTATTTTTCTTTATAATGGATAAAGTGGCTGGTGTGACTTATACTCCGGTGCAACTTATAGTCCGGAAAATACGGTATATATGTATACCATCATCTGATCTTGTTATTCGAACTCTTTCTTGATATCCTGCATAGTAACATTTCAACATATTAAAATTTCAGGTTTTTAGGTCTGTTTTTCTGGGCTTTAGAGACCAAAAACCAAGACAAAGTTAAATTAATATAAAAAGGTTAGATGTAACTTCAGCCAATTGTATTTGCAATAAACTTTTCAGTTTGTGAACTAGCTGTTATTGACTTTAAATTTTAGGTTAGCTGTGCCCACGATGGGTGAAGTATAAAGTCATGAAACTACGTTGCTTACACGTGCCTCAAAGTTCTGTTTAACTTTTTTGCTGTTGTTTCTATGCAGATACTCTGTGGAAATGAAGATGTTCATACATGAATGCAAATGCTGTAAAGAACTGGAAACCACTGAGAAGACAGTGGTCATGGACTGCGCTGGTAAAGTGACCAAATCTTACGTCTACCTTTATGTTGAGAAGTGTAGCTGTGAAGAATGTGTGTATGGTTAGAAACGTGAAGTACATGCTTAAACCTATTAGAGAACCAACCATGATGCATTATATGATGTTCCCACAAAGGCACAGATTTGAATAATCTCTCAAATTAAAGTCTGTTGCTTTGTCATACAAGATACAAGATACTTCAAAGCACTATAATTAATAATTGCATTTTTATATAAACTTTATGAAGAGAAATTAACAGTAAATAAAAAATCTGATCACATATATGGCTGTGATCAACTTAAAGAGCGTGAATCACCATGTGGTTGATGTTTAAAGGAGTTACATTGTCCAAAAATGTGTCCTTATCTACTTTCAACAGTTAGATATGACTTGACATTTTATGTCAGCCATCACCAGTGTCACAGTCCAAGGAATATGTATGAAAGGATTCTCCTGCTTTAGACAGCACATGTCACACAAGTCACCCTCACAGATTCATCATCTCATTTAGGGATGTAGATTCAGTTTCTGCCTTGTGATGACAGCATATATTGGTCCCGCGGTGTTTGTCTCTTTTAGTTTTACTATTTGCTATTTTTAATTTTTTTTCCATCTCCTAATCTGTTTGGTGCAGTGTGTGAAATCTAAGTGGGTGTTTTGTTTTTTTTCTGTAAATGATTTGAAAGATAACAAATGAAGAAGAGACAAGAATGGTATCAGGATATACCATAAAATAGCAGATGTGTGACTGTTTTGCAATGAACACTACTTTTATGCAATCATTGATTTGTTCAGCATGTGAAATCTGAATGTAGTTTCTGTCATTAAAACTTGAAGCTTCTTGAGCATTATATATTCTGGTTTTTATTTCTTGTCTTTCTCACATTTCATAGATAGAGTTTAGCAACTTTAAGTAATGAGTAATCACCTTTGGTGGTTTTTACATCTTGAACAGGATGCTAGTCTAACTCCGGGCCTCATATAGACAGACAAACTCAGTCACACATGCACACATACCTGTGGTCAGTCTAGAGCCACCAATCCACCTAACCTTGAGCAGTACGGTGACTTAGTGGTTAACACTGTTGCCTCCCAGCAAGAAGGTCATGGGTTTGATTCCCACCTGTGGCCTTTCTGTGTGGAGTTTGCATGTTCTCCCTGTGTTTGGTTGGGTTTCCTCCAGGTTCTCCGATTTCCTCCCACATTTCAAGACATGCAGGTTAGGTGAATTGGGAACTTTATAATTGTCCAGGTCTCCCTTGCAAAAGAGGTCTAGATCTCAATGGGACTAACCTGGTTAAATAAAGATTAAATTAAAGAGCCACCAATCCACCTAACTTGCATGTGTTTGGAGGTAGGAGGAAGATGGGGCACCCGGAAGGGCTCTGCACCAACATACAACCTCCACACAGAAAGGACCAGGTGGGCAGTGATCCCTCAACTTTGTTACTGTGAAGCAACAGTGCTAACCACTAATCCACCAACACATAGTTAGAATGAAACACTAATATCAATTCATATATCACCTTTCTATTTGTTGCATAACCTTTGACACTGGATCACTTTGAAAGACTAAACTTGATGTGACTATGAATTAAACATGATGATTAGGTTGTGTGTTAGTTAAGGATCAAATCCATAGATTATAAAAGTCAAATTTTCATTGTCAACCAGCAGCAGGAACTGGAAGCCAAAGGTTTATGGTATTTGGACAGTCTTGTGTGTGGTCATCATGCAGTGTAATGCAAATGGTAAATGGACTGCATTTATATACAGGGATATGATTCAGTAACAGAGAAATCTGAGGAAAAGTACTTGTACATTCTTTGGCCACAGCTCTGGAAGCTGAAGGGTTCTAGATGCTCTGAAATTAATTCTCCTACATTTTAGGGCAATGAAGTGAAGACATTTCATGAGACTTTCATGAGAATATTTGAGAAAATTTTGTGAAATACAGCAGTCTGAGCACTTATCAGCAAAGTTACACGTCATGAAAATCCAGTAAATAAAATTAATTTGTCCCCAACAGTAGGCATATTATGAGCACAGCAGTAAAAGTATCAGAGTTATACTTCAGATTCTTCAATATTCAATTCCACTAACACAGAAACACAGTCTGACAAATTATTATACAAAGCTTGACTTAGCAATTAAAAGGATAACAGCAAGTCATTTTTCTACAGTAATGTTCAGTATTTGAGTAGAGAAATAAAGTCATATGGCCGACATCCATTTTAGAATTACAGACTATGAAATAATATCAGCACAAGTTAGTTATTCTGAGGCATTGTACTACCAATAATAAAGATGGCATTAACAATAACTTAATGAGTCATGAAAACCAGGAACTTTAGTCTGTTGTCATGTTTCATGGTGGCTTGGCCCTGAAGGTTGTAGGAGGCATATGCAGACTCACAGACACAGGTGTAGGATTAAGAAAAATGGCTTTATCTGGTAAGCAGGCAACAGGTTTGGTACACAGGATATCAGTCAATGTAGTGGAGGTACAGGCAGGTAGCAAGCTGAGGCAAAGTCCTAAAACAAGCAAAGTTCCAAATACATGGCATCATGGAGTTCACAGGGCTGAGAGAGAGGCAAAGTAAAAAAATAAGCAGAGTTCGGGGATTAGACGAGGCGGAGATCGATAACACAAGCAAGGTCAGAAATACTACAAGACTAAACAGGACGATGGCGTGAGGCTGGAAAGTGCACAAATACAACAATCTGGGGAGGGACTGTGAGACTGAGGGCTTAAATACTAGTGGAAGAATCAGGGTGCTGGAAGGGGGCATGACCAGGGAAGACAGGTAAGTGCAAGAGAGTGCAGTCAGACAAAAGTAAAGTGAACTGGGGCAAGATAATTAAGTGGCAGAAAACCCAACGGTGCAAAACATGACGTGCTTGACAAACCATAATAAACATGAAAAAAACAAAGGGGTAAAACTTAGAACTAGGGTGGTGAGTCAAAGAGTGGAAAACCAGAAAACTAATGATAATAATTAAAACTAGAGAGGACCTGATACAGGAAAGTGAATACAATAAACATGACAAAACAAACAATCAATCAATTCAATACATTTTTTTATATAGCGCCAAATCACAACAAACAGTTGCCCCAAGGCGCTTTATATTGTAAGGCAAGGCCATACAATAATTATGTAAAACCCCAACGGTCAAAACGACCCCCTGTGAGCAAGCACTTGGCTACAGTGGGAAGGAAAAACTCCCTTTTAACAGGAAGAAACCTCCAGCAGAACCAGGCTCAGGGAGGGGCAGTCTTCTGCTGGGACTGGTTGGGGCTGAGGGAGAGAACCAGGAAAAAGACATGCTGTGGAGGGGAGCAGAGATCGATCACTAATGATTAAATGCAGAGTGGTGCATACAGAGCAAAAAGAGAAAGAAACAGTGCATCATGGGAACCCCCCAGCAGTCTACGTCTATAGCAGCATAACTAAGGGATGGTTCAGGGTCACCTGATCCAGCCCTAACTATAAGCTTTAGCAAAAAGGAAAGTTTTAAGCCTAATCTTAAAAGTAGAGAGGGTGTCTGTCTCCCTGATCTGAATTGGGAGCTGGTTCCACAGGAGAGGAGCCTGAAAGCTGAAGGCTCTGCCTCCCATTCTACTCTTACAAACCCTAGGAACTACAAGTAAGCCTGCAGTCTGAGAGCGAAGCGCTCTATTGGGGTGATATGGTACTACGAGGTCCCTAAGATAAGATGGGACCTGATTATTCAAAACCTTATAAGTAAGAAGAAGAATTTTAAATTCTATTCTAGAATTAACAGGAAGCCAATGAAGAGAGGCCAATATGGGTGAGATATGCTCTCTCCTTCTAGTCCCTGTTAGTACTCTAGCTGCAGCATTTTGAATTAACTGAAGGCTTTTTAGGGAACTTTTAGGACAACCTGATAATAATGAATTACAATAGTCCAGCCTAGAGGAATAAATGCATGAATTAGTTTTTCAGCATCACTCTGAGACAAGACCTTTCTAATTTTAGAGCTATTGCGTAAATGCAAAAAAGCAGTCCTACATATTTGTTTAATATGCGCTTTGAATGACATATCCTGATCAAAAATGACTCCAAGATTTCTCACAGTATTACTAGAGGTCAGTGTTATGCCATCCAGAGTAAGGATCTGGTTAGACACCATGTTTCTAAGATTTGTGGGGCCAAGTACAAAAACTTCAGTTTTATCTGAGTTTAAAAGCAGGAAATTAGAGGTCATCCATGTCTTTATGTCTGTAAGACAATCCTGCAGTTTAACTAATTGGTGTGTGTCCTCTGGCTTCATGGATAGATAAAGCTGGGTATCATCTGCGTAACAATGAAAATTTAAGCAATACCGTCTAATAATACTGCCTAAGGGAAGCATGTATAAAGTGAATAAAATTGGTCCTAGCACAGAACCTTGTGGAACTCCATAATTAACTTTAGTCTGTGAAGAAGATTCCCCATTTACATGAACAAATTGTAATCTATTAGACAAATATGATTCTAACCACCGCAGCGCAGTGCCTTTAATACCTATGGCATGCTCTAATCTCTGTAATAAAATTTTATGGTCAACAGTATCAAAAGCAGCACTGAGGTCTAACAGAACAAGCACAGAGATGAGTCCACTGTCCGAGGCCATAAGAAGATCATTTGTAACCTTCACTAATGCTGTTTCTGTACTATGATGAATTGTAAAACCTGACTGAAACTCTTCAAATAGACCATTCCTCTGCAGATGATCAGTTAGCTGTTTTTACAACTACCCTTTCAAGAATTTTTGAGAGAAAAGGAAGGTTGGAGATTGGCCTATAATTAGCTAAGATAGCTGGGTCAAGTGATGGCTTTTTAAGTAATGGTTTAATTACTGCCACCTTAAAAGCCTGTGGTACATAGCCAACTAACAAAGATAGATTGATCATATTTAAGATCGAAGCATTAAATAATGGTAGGGCTTCCTTGAGCAGCCTGGTAGGAATGGGGTCTAATAAACATGTTGATGGTTTGGATGAAGTAACTAATGAAAATAACTCAGACAGAACAATCGGAGAGAAAGAGTCTAACCAAATACCGGCATCACTGAAAGCAGCCAAAGATAACGATACGTCTTTGGGATGGTTATGAGTAATTTTTTCTCTAATAGTTAAAATTTTGTTAGCAAAGAAAGTCATGAAGTCATTACTAGTTAAAGTTAATGGAATACTCAGCTCAATAGAGCTCTGACTCTTTGTCAGCCTGGCTACAGTGCTGAAAAGAAACCTGGGGTTGTTCTTATTTTCTTCAATTAGTGATGAGTAGAAAGATGTCCTAGCTTTACGGAGGACTTTTTTATAGAGCAACAGACTCTTTTTCCAGGCTAAGTGAAGCTCTTCTAAATTAGTGAGACGCCATTTCCTCTCCAACTTACGGGTTATCTGCTTTAAGCTACGAGTTTGTGAGTTATACCACGGAGTCAGGCACTTCTGATTTAAAGCTCTCTTTTTTAGAGGAGTTACAGCATCCAAAGTTGTCTTCAATGAGGATGTAAAACTATTGACGAGATACTCTATCTCACTTACAGAGTTTAGGTAGCTACTCTGCACTGTGTTGGTATATGGCATTAGAGAACATAAAGAAGGAATCATATCCTTAAACCTAGTTACAGCGCTTTCTGAAAGACTTCTAGTGTAATGAAACTTATTCCCCACTGCTGGGTAGTCCATCAGAGTAAATGTAAATGTTATTAAGAAATGATCAGACAGAAGGGAGTTTTCAGGGAATACTGTTAAGTCTTCTATTTCCATACCATAAGTCAGAACAAGATCTAAGATATGATTAAAGTGGTGGGTGGACTCATTTACTTTTTGAGCAAAGCCAATAGAGTCTAATAATAGATTAAATGCAGTGTTGAGGCTGTCATTCTCAGCATCTGTGTGGATGTTAAAACGCCCACTATAATTATCTTATCTGAGCTAAGCACTAAGTCAGACAAAAGGTCTGAAAATTCACAGAGAAACTCACAGTAACGACCAGGTGGACGATAGATAATAACAAATAAAACTGGTTTTTGGGACTTCCAATTTGGATGGACAAGACTAAGAGTCAAGCTTTCAAATGAATTAAAGCTCTGTCTGGGTTTTTGATTAATTACTAAGCTGGAATGGAAGATTGCCGCTAATCCTCCGCCCCGGCCCGTGCTACGAGCATTCTGACAGTTAGTGTGACTCGGGGGTGTTGACTCATTTAAACTAACATATTCATCCTGCTGTAACCAGGTTTCTGTAAGGCAGAATAAATCAATATGTTGATCAATTATATATCATTTACCAACAGGGACTTAGAAGAGAGAGACCTAATGTTTAATAGACCACATTTAACTGTTTTAGTCTGTGTGCAGTTGAAGGTGCTATATTATTTTTTCTTTTGAATTTTTATGCTTAAATAGATTTTTACTGGTTATGGTGGTCTGGGAGCAGGCACCGTCTCTACGGGGATGGGGTAATGAGGGGATGGCAGGGGGAGAGAAGCTGCAGAGAGGTGTGTAAGACTACAACTCTGCTTCCTGGTCCCAACCCTGGATAGTCACGGTTTGGAGGATTTAAGAAAATTGGCCAGATTTCTAGAAATGAGAGCTGCTCCATCCAAAGTGGGATGGATGCCGTCTCTCCTAACAAGACCAGGTTTTCCCCAGAAGCTTTGCCAATTATCTATGAAGCCCACCTCATTTTTTGGACACCACTCAGACAGCCAGCAATTCAAGGAGAACATGCGGCTAAACATGTCACTCCCGGTCCGATTGGGGAGGGGCCCAGAGAAAACTACAGAGTCCGACATTGTTTTTGCAAAGTTACACACCGATTTAATGTAATTTTAGTGACCTCCGATTGGCGTAACCGGGTGTCATTACTGCCGACGTGAATTACAATCTTACCAAATTTACGATTAGCCTTAGCCAGCAGTTTCAAATTTCCTTCAATGTCGCCTGCTCTGGCCCCCGGAAGACAATTGACTATGGTTGCTGGTGTCGCTAACTTCACATTTCTCAAAACAGAGTCGCCAATAACCAGAGTTTGATCCTCGGCGGGTGTGTCGTCGAGTGGGGAAAAACGGTTAGAGATGTGAACGGGTTGGCGGTGTACACAGGGCTTCTGTTTAGGGCTACGCTTCCTCCTCACAGTCACCCAGTCAGCCTGCTTTCCCGGCTGCTCGGGATCTGCCAGGGGGTAACTAACGGCGGCTAAGCTACCTTGGTCCGCACCGACTACAGGGGCCTGGCTAACTGTAGAATTTTCCACGGTGCAGAGCCGAGTCTCCAATTCGCCCAGCCTGGCCTCCAAAGCTACGAATAAGCTACACTTATTACAAGTACCGTTACTGCTAAAGGAGGCCGAGGAATAACTAAACATTTCACACCCAGAGCAGAAAAGTGCGGGGAGAGACAGGAAGGAGAAGCCGCCATGCTAAATCGGCTAAGAGCTAGTAGCTACGCTAAGCTAGCGGATTCCTAAAACACGCAAAGTGAATAATGTGTAAATAATTTAGAGGTGATTCAGCAGAAGGAGTGCTTTAGTAAGGCACGTAAAGATTCCACTGGGAAACAAATCGTAATCTAGATAACTAGATCTAACTGCGCAGATTAAACAGCTAACAGATACAGAAAAACACCGCTGTGCTCCGGAACAGGAAGTGATACAATACCGCAGTGAGAGCCAACCACCAGTAGAGGCAAGCAAGAAGTCTGTTTAGACTACTACTGACTGAATAGGAAATAAATGATGAACAAAAACAAAACCAGAGACTACAGAATACAGGTAATGCAATGAATGACTAAACCACAAATAAATTACAGAGAATTAAACCAGTAATAAAAGCATTACTGTTGTGTGGGCCGCTGAAGAGGAGGTACTGCTGGCCCACCACCACCAGATGGCGCCCTGCTTGAAGTGCGGGCTTCAAGCACGAGAGGGCGTCATAGCAACCGGGAGTGACAGCTGTCACTCATCATCAGCATCAGCTGTCACTCATCCACATCATCACCACCACCTTAAAGGCCGGACTGCAACTCCACCTCCCTGCCGAAAAATCAACTACCAATCAGGTAATTTTCTCTGCTGAACAAAACCTTGTGTAATAGTCTGAACTTCTTTTGCAGCCGTTTTCCTGTGGTGTTGCCTTATCTGTGAGATTGGCATTTGGTGTGATCAGTGACGGCTTCGCTTCACACCCCAACCAGATAAGTGGTTAGACAGGAGCTGCACGAGTGTGTGATTGGAGGTGGAGGTGCTCCCTCCTTACTGAATACAGACTGTGGGATTTCTGAGTGTGCGACCTCACACTCATCAGAACTGTCTCTGTTCTCTGCCAGCAGTACCGGGTCTGACTGCTGAAGACAGCGGCCACCTGGGGCGCAGGGCTTGGCGGCTCCGGTGTTCTTCAGCTCCGTTGGCAGTGGAAGCTGTGTGGGATCCGGCTCTTCTCTCACCAGGCGTCTTCTATCGTCGAGCCTGCCCACACGTCACCTGGTGTATGATTGACAGTCACCATATTGTTATTGTCTGTACGTCGTTGTGCGATTCACAACATTAAATTGTTACTTTTGGCTTATCCATTGTCTGTTCATTAACGCCCCCTGTTGTGGGTCCGTGTCACGACACTTTCACAACAGGATTTCTCGGCCAGCGTCATGGATCCCGTGGGGCGTCAACCATCGCTTGAACAGCCAATGGGAGAGCGAGGTGCACAGGCGCCAGCAGATGCGTGTTGGGTGAGCTGCAGCACATCTTAACCGCCTTTACCGCTCGGTTGGACTTAGTTACCGAGCAGAGCAGTGTTCTCAATCGTAGGATGGCGGCTCTCACCGCCCAGGTGGAAGCGAATGCTCAGGGCGCTGCTGCAGCACCTCCTCCTGCTGACCGTGTGCCAGAAACAGACATTCCGCTGGTCATTCAATGAACCCCCCCACCGTCCCCTGAAGCATACATAAGCCCTCCGGAGCCGTACGGAGGCTGTGTGGAGACATGCGCGGACTTCTTGATGCAGTGCTCGCTCGTCTTTTCACAGCGTCCCGTCATGTATGCAGCAGACGCTAGCCGGGTGGCTTATGTGATCAATTTGCTTCGAGGAGAGGCACGTGCCTGGGCTACGGTGCTTTGGGAGCAGAATTCACGGCTCCTAACAGTTTACACTGAGTTTGTGAGGGAGTTCCAACAGGTGTTCGACCACCCTCATAGAGGCGAGACCGCTTCAAGTGTGCTGCTGTCGATACGGCAGGGGCGTCGGAGCGCAGCGAAGTATGCAGTCGACTTCCGCATCGCGGCAGCGCGAGCCGGCTGGAATGCTGTTGCGCTTCGCGCCGCCTTTGTAAACGGACTGTCTCTGGTCCTTAAGGAGCACCTGGTGGCAAAGGACGAGTCGCAGGATTAAATGGTCTTATCGACCTGGTTATACGGTTAGACAACCGATTAACAGAACACCGACGGGAGCGAGACGAAGGGCGTGGTCAGGCACAAGCCGTCCCTCTTCCTCCCGGGTCCGAAAGGGAGCCGACTTCCCCACGCTCCGCTGCCAGGGCTCTCCACGTGACGACAGCTCCCCCTGCTGATGTTGCTAGGGAAACGAGCAGGGCCAAAAAACGATCAGATCAGAGACAAAGGAGGCTGATCCATGGAGAGTGTTTTCTCTGCAGCTCTACCGAGCACACACAGAGAGAATGCCCCAAACGGTCAAAACAGTAGC